>NW_024582518.1:1098424-1128916 GCF_018398535.1 Haplochromis burtoni | reverse complement strand
GGTCATATGATTGTTGGGTTTTTCTCTGTATCTATGAAGCGCCTTGAGGCGACTTATGTTGTGATTTGGCGCTATATAAATAAAATTGAATTGAATTGAATTGAATTGAATAGTCTGCAGATTTATATGGTTTATTGGCAATTATGAGACAAAGACATTTCAGGTAATTTTAAGGAGAAACACTGAAGTAATGTTACAAGTAGTGCAAAGAATTACTTTCTCTTTGGGAATAATTAAGTAACATACTGCTTTACTTTTAAGAAAAGTCTAATTTTGTAATACATTATAAACAGTTGACCACACAGCATTGAATTAATTTGTATGAATGTGATTTCTTTTATGTGCTGGTTAGCGATGGTGGTGACTCTTAAAGACACTGCAATAGAACCCCTAATTAGAGAATCGAGATGAACTGATAAGTGGTATCAATAATGGAATCCCAATTGCTAAATTCTTGTCCAGTCCCATCCTTACATCCAAGCTATGTGTTTTTTAGGGAAGGTCTTGCTTATTCAGTGAGACTACACCAAACACCATTCTGCAATGATCTAAACACTCATGATCTTGACTGCTTGCATTTTGGACATATCCAGATCTCACAACCATAAGTTCAGGCTGGAATAAAGGTGAACTGGTAAATTGAAGAGTCTCTCTTCACCATTGCTGCTGAAGCCACACCAATACTCCAATCCATCACATACTCAATCTTTCTACCATATGTGAATAAGAACCAAACATACTCGAACTCCCTTGTGAGGAACTCCCTCGCTTGGGGGAGCCCTCTCCTCCAAACCAAGGAAGGATTCCACCATTTTCCAGAACTCCCATAGTCTCAGACTTGGAGATGCTGACTCTGATCAGAGCTGGTACTAGGCAAAGGGCTCCAGTGCATGCTGAAGGCCTTGCTCTGATTAAAAACCAATAGAATCACATGATCTGTAAGAAGCGGGGATGCTATCCTGAGGTTTCCAAAATGGATTCTCTCCATATGTCAGCTATGCTATCAAATCCTGTCCATGAATATGAAGCTTATGCATAATTTCAATAAAGATCTGTAATCACTCATCTGCCTGCTTTTCTTGGATGTTAGGCTGCTTTTCTGTTCTAACACTGACCTCTCCTTATTTAAATCACAAACAGGAGATGAGCGACAAGCATGGAGGAGTCCAACATCCACTGAAAACATGCTTGACTTTGTGTGAAGGATGTGGAAACAGCTCTCTCTTTGGTTATACAGGGTGGGCCATTTATATGGATACACCGTAATAACATGGGAATGGTTGGTGATATTAAAGTCCTGTTTGTGGCACATTTGTATATGTGAGGGGGCAAACTCCTCAAGATGGGTGGTGACCATGGTGGCCATTTAGAAGTCGGCCATCTTGGATACAACTTTTGTTTTATCAATAGGAAGAGGGCCATGTGACACATCAAATTTATTGGTAATGTCACAAAAAGAACAATGGTGTGCTTGGTTTCAACGTAACTTTATTCTGTCATGAGTTATTTACAAGTTTCTGACCACTTATAAAATGGGTTCAATGTGCTGCCCATTGTGTTGGATTGTCAATGCAACCCTCTTCTCTCACTCTTCACACACTGATAGCAACACCGCAGGAGAAATGCCAGCACAGGCATCCAGTATCTGTAGTTTCAGATGCTGCACATCTCGTATCTTCACACCATAGACAATTGCCTTCAGATGACCCCAAAGATAAAAGTCTAAGATCGGGAGACCTTGGGGGCCATTCAACTGGCCCACGACGACCAATCCACTTTCCAGGAAACTGTTCATCTAGGAATGCTCGGACCTGGCACCCATAATGTGGTGGTGCACCAGCTTGCTGGAAAAACTCAGGGAACTTGCCAGCTTCAGTGCATAAAGAGGGAAAAACATCATTATGTAGCAATTTCAAATATCCAGTGGCCTTGAGGTTACCACCGATGAAGAATGGACCCACTATCGTTGTACCCATATACCACACCAAACCATCACTTTTGTTGTTCCAACAGTCTTGGAGGGATCCATCCAAGGTGGGTTAGTGTCAGACCAATTGTTAGATTTGTATTGTTGATTGTCATTTATGCTTAGAAATATCTACTCATATACGCTTAGAGTTTTATAATCAATGTCAAGTTGGTAGAGGTTTGATCCTTAGTAGTCTGTGGAGACTCTGTGTGCCTCCCAGAGCACTTTGGCATGCACACGCAACTTAAGGTCAGGAGAGAGGTTATATCTGCTCTTTCTGATTTATGGTATAGAAGGACACCTACTCTGTATCCAGTTAAGTACAAGAGCCTTTTGTTTAGATGGACTGCTAGACTCCTGGCACCAGCTTTGGGGAGTCTTCACGGGGTCACATCTTGACCCCCCCACACACACACACATACTTACATGACACACACAGACAAGGTATTCTTTGTCCACATGTATACCTATATGAAACGTCATATGTTAATGAACCTATACACATTCATGTAACCACAATAAAAGGAGTGCTATGGGGAACCTGGCTGAGAGTCTGACAGAGGTCAAGTGGGTGGAACGACACTTGGCTCCAGGCAGGCCTCCCTCATGCATGAGTAACACAAAGAACTTTGCCTACTTGTGTCTTGCTTTTGCTGTGCAGTAAATTGTCTTGAACGTTCCAGCGAATAGGTTTATGCTACAAACCTATCACCAATAGCAGTGGTTTTGTTTGTTTGTTAAACATAAAAGTTTGCCTCATCACTGAACAAAATCTTCTGCATGAACTGAGGGTCCTGTTCCAATTTTTGTTTTGCCCATTCTGCAAATTCTGTGTGCCGATCTGGGTCATCCTCGTTGAGATGCTGCAGTAGCTGGAGTTTGTAAGGGTGCCATTTGTGAGTAGCTAATATCAGCCGAAGGGATGTTCGACTAATGCCACTCTCCAGTGACATGCGGCGAGTGCTACGCTGTGGGCTCTTGCTGAATGAAGCTAGGACAGCCACTGATGTTTCTTCATTAGTGACAGTTTTCTTGCGTCCACATTTTGGCAAATTGAAGGCTTTAGAGGGGCTTTTAATAAATTTAAGGGTCCTAGAGGAACCCTTTGAGGGAGGAGGTGTTACGTCCCTCTGCAGCCCCTAATCATCTCAATGTTTTCAGCTGGTGCTAATTGGCTACACCTAGTCAGGTGTGGATAAAAGCATACCTGAGGCAAGCTTCCCAGGGAGCTCACTAGTCTTTGCCTTGGTGGCACTAGCCATTTTAGCCAACCTGATAGTCCATTTTAAGGTAAAACCTCATTTCACCTACACTCTGGTATTCGTCTCCTTTTTTTATGTTGCGGCTTTTGAGCCGGGTCGTAACACAAATCCAACACTGAACCAGTTTCACGAATCTTAGCAAGCAGTTTGCTAACTGTAGCATGGGAGATGGGTGGTCTCGTAGGGTGTCTTGCATTGAAATCTGCTGCAATGACTCGGTTACTGCGTTCACTAGATATCAACACAATTTTGATCTGCTCCTCATGTGTTAACCTCTTCGACATGTCAATGGCTGTGAACAAAGAGAAACTTGTAAATAACTCATGACAGAATAAAGTTACGTTGAAACCAAGCACACCATTGTTTTTCTTGTGACATTACCAATAAGTTTGATGTGTCACATGGCCCTCTTCCTATTGAAAAAACAAAAGTTGTATCCAAGATGGCCGACTTCTAAATGGCCACCATGGTCACCACCCATCTTGAGGAGTTTGCCCCCTCACATATACAAATGTGCCACAAACAGGACTTTAATATCACCAACCAGTCCCATTTTATTGCGGTGTATCCATATAAATGGACCACCCTGTATATTGACAATGGACGCAAGACCCACACTCCTGCAGTACACCCTATAGGTGTCCCCTTGCAAACCAATTGTAAGCCTTCTCCAATGCCATAAGTTCATGCAGATTGTATGGTCAAATTCCCATGATCCCTCCAGATGTTGTGCATGGCTGAACATCTGGTCCACTGTCCCATGGCCAGGATGGATTCCACATTGTACCGCCTGAACACAAAGTTCAAGAATTCATCTTTCCCCAACAACATGAAATAAACTTTCCTGGGGAAGCTGAGCAGGGTGATACTCCAATAATTGACACACATGCTCCAACTCTCTAGTTCCCCTTTTTTAAAAATGAGAACTAATTTCATGACCTACCACTCCATTGCTGCTGTCCAGGATCGAGGGGGTTTAAGGGGTGTGTCAACTAAGTCACCCTCACAAAATACTGGACACTAACCAAACTTAATTTAATGGTAGTGTAATAGTATTCATGGCCGTCGGGTCTATAGGTGAATTTTTTTTTTTAAATTGCATTATTTTTATTTTCTATTTAATATAGGCTACCAGCATTTTATGAAACTCTTCATTCAGCTTTTCCCCCCCTAAGAATAAAAAGATGGACTTTACAGATTCAAAAACAAAAAATGAGGCAAAAATGAAATCTCACACGAGCATGGATATATATCAAATGATTATCTTTAATCCTTTTTCTGTATTTACATATTGCACACTGGGCTGCAGCTTTAACAATATAAATATATGGAATATTATTACTTTAATTATAAGTAATTATTATGTATGATGTCACATAAAACACATTCAGCATCCACTCAGAGGTTTAGTCCATTTTGTTTCCCCCTGCGTCTTCAAATAGAAGGTCAAACCTTGGCCCTTTGTCCAAAAAAAGTCCCCAAAAACTGAAGTAGACATTTTGTCCCAGGTAAGTTTTGTCTCTTAGTTCCATGTCCAAATAGCTCTGTTATAAACCAGTAGAGTGTCTGAGGTTGTCCAGTACAGCAGGAATCGACCAAAGAACAGAGTAGAGGTAAAAAAGGCAAAAATGATTCGACGAATGCCGAGATGAGTCTACACAAAGTTGAACAAAACTCAAGTTTTTGTTCGAAAAAGTCCAAAAATCCTGTCATAGAAAATTTACACCTGTTTGTAGTGTGTATACAAGGTGAATGGTTGTTGGAGATAAACAGCTGAATCGAATAAAATAGAAAACAATCATTTTGATTTCCAATTGTGGATCAAGTCGGCTGAGCTCACTGGCTCCAGCAGATTTTCAGAGGTTTGTTTATAACTTTTCCTGCTGCTGGTCAACAGAGAGGATGAACCTTCTTGCTGCACCCTGGTATGCCAAAACTTCATGTCCAGAGCCTGTGGAAGAAAGACACGAACGAGTAGAAAAAACTTTTGCTAAGATGAAGACTGAAGAAGAGGATTCAGAATAAGCACAGATAAAAGGTACTTGTGATGGCTGCATGTACAGCCACACAGTGGTAATATCCACCATGTTAATGTAGAGGCTTATATATTGCATTCACATTTGTCTTTAAATAGGACTTAATTTACAGGACAACAAATAACTGGTTTTGGTTTAGAATTAATTCACATGTCCACATAACAGTGCATTCTATAAGAAGTGCGCACATTTTAGTTTACACTGTTATGTATGATTTAATCTTTGTTTTCTGAGTTACCGTAGTTGCAGCTGCTCCAGTCCCTTGATTGAGGACCCAAGAGGTGGAAAAGGGGTGGAGCGGGCTTTGATGGAAGACTGCAAATTAGCTCATTCCATAACTCGGGGCCATGGGGGGGAATTGGAGTTCATTATGTTAGTTCCAGTTAGGTTTTGTGTGTTTTACCCCTCTGTGTTTTTGTGGGCTGATCAGCCACTATTTAAGTTTCCCCTTTGTCTCGTTAAGTGAGGTCAGTTTGTTTGAGTTATCAGTATGGTTTGTTAACTTTGAGTTCTGTTGTTTTAACCTCTTTTATGGGCCCAAGATTTTGATTCTTTTTGCATGATTTAACCAATTATGTTTTTGGATTAAATAAAAATCATTTTTTTGGACTTTAACCTGTGCCTAAGTTTCCTTCGCTGCTCAGTCCATCACAGTACTGCAAATTGTTTTTCAGGGGCTCACGGTTGTTACATGTTCAAGTAACTGTACTATATTGACTTTATAAATTAAACAAAGGGGGAAAAAATATTCAGGCTTTTAGTTTTTAGTATGAGTCAGTTAGACAGGCTCTGTAGAACTTGTGGTTCTATGTGGTCTATAGTACAAGTACAGGTCGTACAGGCTCCAAATAATATCTTGCTGGTTATACAGGTTCCACACGTTACAAAAGATTTTTTAATTCAAGTTTTACAGGTTCTGCTTGATTTTAATAGATGTAGATATTAAACTTAGCAGATTCTACTTACTCAAAACTATAACAATTTTATGAGAAAAGTCTGAAAACGTCACATTTAACAGGTTCTACAGGCCCTTTCTGACACTGGGCTTTACAGATATTATTGTAGGGTGCACCTACAGGCTTTACAGACTGGTTCTACCATAAAGGAGATCAATAAGCCAAGGGAGTCATTGGCTTATTTTCTCATAGACTTCTAAACAATAATAGTACTTTTGCAACCAGAGTTGCTGCCCCCTGCTGACCATCTGAAATAATGCATCCGCTACTTCCGCATTAAAAATTATCCATTAGTGAAAAATATGCCTGTCAATGAATATTTTAATTTTGTTAAGACAAATGAATATTTTATTCAAAAGGAACATTTGATTCTGAAAATTAATCAACACTACCAGTAGCTCACTTTTTCCTGAGTGGTACAAATTGTTAAGCTTTTCCATTTGTTAGAACCAACACTGTTGGTGTGTTAACAAATCACCATGAGCTATTTGGCATCAGCTGATATAAAAGTCTCACTGCCTAAGGCACTGCTGCCATTGAAAGGAGAGAGCCATAAAGATTGGGCCTAATGAAATATTTGAATAGTGTGATATTAAGTATGATTTTTTGAATGAATAACTTAATAAATTTGATTGCTCAGGTAGAGTAGAAAAGTGCTAAATGAGTACCTGGTCATTTACCTTAAGTATCAGCATTGGAGACAAATGGTTTCCGTCTGGTCCCGTCACCATAAAGCCTTGCAATGATATCTGTCTTACTTTAATGTTCTACAATCAATACAAAGATACACTGGATCTCAATACTGGTCACTAAATTCTTGTTTAGATGATTCCCTAAGGTCTTATGCCTGACTACTAACATGGTTACCATAGATGATGGTTTCAAAGGACTGCTTTAAAACTTATTATCCTTTTTGATTCTAATTGGCCTCCGTCAGTTCTAACGTTTTACATAAAAGGACATAATTAAAAAATCTAGCCCTTGCTAAGTCATCAAATTAGCTAAATAGAATTTCACTAACTGATCGTCAGCAAGTGTAACCAGTATGCAGGTCTGTGCTATAAGTTCTACTGTCTATACAGTAATGATTTCCAACTTGTAGTCACAACGCCATTAACATGTGGTTGTTTAATTGAAATCCATTTTTAAACAAATTCTTGTCATGTTTTCCTTGATTGTCTCTGTTTTTAATACTTTACAATTTGTCTTATCCATATTTACCAGTTCTATAGCTCTCAGGGCTCTGAAATATTACCATCTGATCAAAGTTCTCTTATTTCAAGGCTTCTTAACGATTTTTTAAGTTCTCTTGATTCCTCATATTCTACAGACTTCTGCTAGTCTCAGGGTCATTTTGTGTTAAACTCTGTCTGAACTTATCTCTGTAGTTATTTGGGTGCTAGATATAAGCCTAACAATGGTCACATTGTGTTGGGGCTGTTTATGTTCTTCTTCTGTGGTCTTGTGGTCTGCACTGAAATGGATGCTCACTGGAAGCTTGCCCGGTGCTTTGCACCCTTAGTGATTTCACATAATGCTGTTAATACTGCGTTTTAGTCTGTCTTCTTGAGTGCATCAACAAACAACAAACATTTTCTCTTTCTTTAGCCTTGGGAACGATCAGCTTCCCTGGTAGGTTTCTGTCATCAGACTTTAACCTCACGGTTCATCAATAACATCTATTCATTACTGCTTCTACCAGCTTTAAACTTTGACCTGTATATATTTCCTCTAACTGCTATTTCCTGCCTTTGGGGTTCAGATCGAAATGTAAGAAAAGGAGTATTGACAATTTAAACATTTATCATGAGGCATAGCTGCAAGAAAAAAAAGTTTATGAACGCTTTATTTCCTGATCAAATGAGATCTGACCTTCATCTAAGTCAACTGTAGATCAAAATGTCATTAATGACAATAGTCCAGTATGCAAAAAGAAAGTGAAGCCCTTTTTAATTAGAAAGTTACTTCAAGGCAGGTGTTCAAGCAAAGGAAAATAAGATTAGAAGTGGAAGGCTGATGCTTTGCCATAACTAAAGTTATACTTTGATCATAAAAACTTAATTCTACAGAAATCACATCATGAGCACAATCGTGACAGAGGTAAAGAAAAAACCCAGAAGTAACAAATTTTCCTGTTATTTAATTGCTTTTCTGTTAGTTGATTACTGTGGTGTAGTATGAATAGCCATAAAAGTTAAAAAATCTATGCAGTTGTCGGTCTTACCATTTGTCTGTTTATCTCTCTGAACAGCGAGGGCTCTTGGCCAGTTGAATCAGGAGACGAGCACATCTTTTATAGTCTGCAGAGAAGCAAAACAACACACTGTGTTTAACTGCTGCTTGAAAAAATCAATTTACTAAATTTCCAAAACGAAACACGACCTGCAGCTGCAGTGTCACGAGATGTTTAGCCTAGCTGAGCGAGAAGACTGGTAACAAGAGGAACTGTTAGCTAGAAGCCATCCGATCTGACTAATCCTGGGGATAGCAGTAATTGATCATACATCACCAAAATGTAACTATTAATAAAGTGAAAAACTTGTTCTACTTGGACTTGTCATGAACAAAAGTGTTTAAATACTCTGTGAGAAAACTGCCCTTTTAAAAATGAATGGTTTTCCACACATGACTAATTTCCTAATTGATTTAACTTAAATGTGAGTTTGTATGTGCTTGCTCAAACATTTTATTTATAGACATAATTACAAAGCAGTGACACCAAAAGTTTGGGTAGTAAATAAACTACTGTCTTGAAAGCAATCTACCATATTATATATTATTATACATAAATGTAGGACTATCAAGGTGTAACCTCTGATGTATTTAGTTGTATTTATTGTGTTTAGTTCAGTACAAAACTCTCCCCATACATCCTTTGATTGCCCTAGTAATGTATCTGCTTGTTAACCTTGAAAGTCTGCAACGAGAAGACATAAACCTTCCCTCTTGAACAAACCAGGTCAAAAACTCAATATTTTAGGGAACACAAAAAATTCTTCTATAACCTCTGTAACCAAGACGGTGCCCATAACTAAAGTATGGGCACCTTCTTGGTTGCACTGTTTGTATATTTCTAATTTCCAAAGTCACCACCATGAATTGACATCAACTTCAGATGTGAATGAGATAAGAAACTTGAACTTAGATAAACATTTTTTCTTCTCTGTCGTCTGACAAACATCCAGCCGATAAACCGACGGATTTACTGTGTAAACAGCCTCTGAACAAGTTTGAACCTCCACAGCTCCTGTAGTGTTCACCTTTAACATGCCTGCCACTGCCGCCACACAAATGCATACACACACAAACACATTCACATTTTTAGCTGTGTCTCTGTGAAAATCTTTGTTCAGATACTTTAATCCAAGGAGATTTCGGCTACTACAGCTCACTGGTTTAAACTTTATTGTAAAACAACAAAAAGTTCCAGGTAGGCATCAAATGAAAGTGGGAAAAGTGCACCTGTACAAATAAAGTATATGACTAATGATTCATCTAATGGTTCAGGGCAATAAGAAAAAGAGAATATTCTAATCAATGTGGGTATTAAATGAGAATTATTATGGATGTACGCTACATGTCTGAGTGTCCTCACAATTAATAAATCAGGCTCAATCACGAGCCTTAAATTTCACAGCGGTCCTCACAAACTTGCTTGGGCACACATATTTCTATCCACACATACACTCACTCTCTCCAAGAAAAACAAAAAGCTACATGCATGATTTAATATCATAAGAGCTGATGCTGTTCTGACATGATTACACTGATAACAGTGTAACACAGTGTGGTTGTGTGTTAAAACACGTCTTATCCTGTTTTTTCAATCTCAACAAACTCCTGCAGCAACACATCACTGTGACACACACACACTAACAAGAAGGAATCTAACCAGCAATCATTGGTATGACTCTCAAATCATTCGGTGCCTTTGTGTGGATGAATTCCTGTTTAAAGATGAGACGTTGTTTTTGCCTACATCACTACTCTACAGATCTTTTCTAGCGTTCAGACTGTTTTAGACTTCATGTTTAAAGTTCTGTGGGCTGAGAATGCCTCATAAAAGCACGAGTCTTCATAAGGAGGAAAAACCAACATTTTGTGTGTGTGTGTGTGTGTTAAAAACAGGCGCTAAATTTCAAGAAACTTGGCAGAGAAGCAAAGCATGACCAAAGGAAGAATCTATTTTATTTTACTACTGAATCATTTTCCTTTAACGTGGGGAAAAAGGACGTTGACCTTGTTGGAGGATTTGCTCTTTCAATCCAATCCTACTTTTCTGCAACAGGAAATATGGTTTGAAGCAAAATATGACAGGATCCAGACATAACTTCTAAGATATTTCTTGAATTTATTTACATATTTGACATATTTTCCTTTTCCCCAAGTATTCAGTCCTGGACACTCGTACATTCCTCAGTCTACTTCAGAAACCTGTTTGTTTTTTCTTTCTGTAAAATTTTGCCAGAGAAATGACAGGGTGAAATGAACAAATATTTTCTGTTACTATTGGTTAATTCTTGCCGGTTAAGCAGATTTTAAACCTACATACAAAAACATATGGAAATATTAACTTTTAAGAAGCTAGTGCAAGTAATTCCACTACTTCAGCTTTCATGTTTTTCAGGATAAGATAATTAAAAGACTCACAGGCTGGCTCTGTGCAGTCCCTGGTTTTGTGGTACAGTCGGTGGAACTGTTTTCGGCACTTTGGGCTGAAGTATAGAGGACCTGAGGAGAGAAAGAAAAGTGGTAAGTCAGGCATAAAAAGTCAACACAATGATGAGCTTTGTTTGTAGAAAGAGCTATGAGTCCTTTAAGAAAGGCAGTGTTGGTGGTCTTGCAACCACAACTGGCTGCAAATGAAAGATTTAGCAGCCAAACATCCAATAAAATTTGAGCTACTAAAATTTGGACTTTATTTGATAAAGTACTGTAGCCTACAAACACTTTTCTGTTCAATGCTGTTTCAAAAACAAAAAAAGTTGGGAATCAGAATGCAATAATTTGTAAATAAAGAGAATACAGCGACCTGCAAATCAGTGAAAGCCTATATTTAAATGAGAAAATATTGTAACATCTTGTTACGGTTATAAGAAATTAATATATATATATATATATATATATATATATATATATATATATATATATATATATATATATATATATATATATATATATATATATATATTTTTATTTTTTATTTTTTTTATTGTCATTTAATTTTAAAATTTGATGCAGCATCATTTTTAAAAGAGTTAGAATATGAGTAAAAAGTGTTTTAATACTAAACTAAAAAGGTTATTCGTAGCATTACTGGATATAAAAAGTGAATCCTACAGAGGCTGAATGTCAGCACTGAATTAAAAACAAATATTAGTGCACATGTCAGGAGTCACTGCGAAGGCATCATTAATGCTAAGCGATATAAGCAGGTTTAGGAGCAATGACGATGCGTCTAAACCTCCACATTGTGTCTTTTCCAGCGGAGGCCTCACCTCATTCATCAAGAGGATGCCAAATGACATGGTATAACTCTCCAAACACCTGTGGTCTTATGGTTTTCATACCTGTCAGGTGTATGATGAAATTTTGCTTGCTGTGTGGGTCTTTGGGATGAGCCTCTGAAAAACAAATAAAAATCTATGATAACAGAACAACACTGCAGTCACTATAATAGCAGCAGTATATAATGGTATAGACAAATACTGGAGTCTGTTTATGCCACAATTTGATTTAATATGTTTTTTCCAGACACATAACATATTTAGACCAAGTGGGAATGGGCCCAAATGTTCACAGTGCTGTACTTACTACAAGGGTGTAAAATGGTCAAGGAGGCCTTTTTTTATCCTCTAAGCGCATTTGGTTGTACAGAAATCAGTCAACTACGAAGGAAATGGTTATGAATAACCAATAAATATACCATACCCACAGGCCCGGAGATCAGTCAGCGATCCCTTAGGAACCATCACTTTTGGGGAAAAAAAACCCGGCTGTTGAGTGGTTGCCGGGCAGTCACTTGGTGAAATTGGTTACAAAGACGTATAATGTATCACACAGTAAACGTCTTGCAATTGCTTTGATCACTGGCAGGTTACCGGTGTTGCTCGCAGTTTGCATGGAAGATTGTCTGCACACACTTGCCAACTACTTATACTAAAGAGGTCCTGAAGCTGTGAAAATGACAAAAAAACTGAACCTGCACGCCTTCAAAGTACTCTTCAGTTTCACTTGTGGACAGCCAACAATTTTCAGCAACCATTCTCCAACCAACAGTGATTGGCTGCAGACTCCCATCTCTGCAGGACCTGTACACCTCCAGGACACTGGGGTGTGCAGCTCAGATCACAGCTGACCCTTCTCACCCTGGACACAGTCTGTTTGACCTGCTCCCTTCAGGCAGGAGGCTCTGGTCCATTCGCACCAGAACCTCTCGCCATAAGAACAGTTTCTTCCCCTCTGCTGTTGGACACATGAACAATAACCATATGACTGTTCCCACCACTAACACATGACCCTACGCTGTGTTCACTGCATCATTCCATGTTTGGCACTGATCACCACCTGCACTCATGTATATATCTATCTACTTAGCACTTTTAATTTTTATTCTTATTTTTATTTTAATATCTATTTTAGCGTAATTTATGACAGTATGTTTGCACTGAAGCACCGCAGCAATTTCCTAATGTTGTAAACCTGCTCAACATTTAGCAATAAAACACTTTCTGATTCTGATTCTGAAATGTTGCTGCACACTTTGACTATACTTTTCTGTCTATTTTTGTTTTTTATGTTCAGTAACTTGTATCATCAGAAAAAATGAGAATGTAAGAACAATTGTTCTCATAAAAGCCATCAACACAAAAATCCCCCATAAAGATTTTGATAAACGTGCATGCACTGGTGAGCTTTTCTATAGACAGTATTCACATGACACTCAAAGTTCATTATGTTCATTATCTTTAAGTCGTGTTGTATCAGACATTAACTTTAGAGGAATTCCAGTTGACCATAGTGTATACATCTACTAAAATCCAATTTTAAAATGCAATACATGGATATAGATTAAATACCTAAACAATACGACACGGCTACTGTTTCCTTCCCCTTTACCCACAGTAGCAATACTAGTTGAATCTTACCTGTACTACTTTCATTCAAAATGGCATCTTCAACAAATAGTTGTGTCATTTTCATTATGCAGAATTTGAGCGTATATTTGAGAGTAAATGTCAAACCAAGCAAAATTATATATGAGTAGCTCTTTGCAGTGGATGCACAGGACGTTATCGCTGGATCCTGAGAGAAACTAAAAAATAAAACTATTCTCAGGCAATTTTTGCACTAATAGGGATCATCTTTCCTCTTTGACTTCAAAGCAGATTTATGAAGGATTATGAAAGTAACAATAATACTGATATTACTGATAAATAATACATTTTATTGCCCATAGTTCTGTTAACATGAAAGTTTGGAGATGTGAGATTGTAAGTGAAATCACATCAATTAAAAGAAAGACTGAGGCATAGAGGACAATTTAGGTTAGACAGGTTTAAGGTCAGTTTTATATGTCAGCTGGTTTGTGTTTGATGTACATTCAAATTTCAAATCCAGTCATCTATTGCTATTGAAGTAGTATTGAGGTTTAGGTGAAAGAAAGAGTTTGTAAATCTGTTTATCTTTCTTATTCCAATTATACAGTGGTTGTGGCAGAGGTGGGGTTCTATCTTGGGTTTTTGTTGAGAAAGCTGCCACTGAAAAAGAAGGTGCCTTAGGCTGCTTACTCCTCTGTGTCCATGCAGAAAGGTTGATGTATTACTAATGTCAGAGAGGAGTGGAAGTAGAAGGAGATAGAGTCCACCAGGCAGTGACAGTGGTATTCATGATGTTAAATCTGAAGCAGTTGTGGGTGTGAACAGAGTTATCTTGACACCTTTACAGATGATCTGTTGAATATACCGAGCCTCCCAGGCACCAAAGTAGTAGGAACATTTTTAGATATTCTTTGTTTGGGCTTTTGGACCATAGTTATTTTAACTGAGGGCCTTTTGACTTTGTATTGTAAAATATATAGAGAGTGTTAAACTAAGGGAGAAGAAGGAACCTAATGATGGATTAACAAGAGTCATGCAAACAGAGTTTAAATATACAGTTTCATTGGACTTTGTTTAAGCCTGGATTCCGATGTATTAATGGGTTGAGTATCCCAATCCAAAGAGTTTAGAGAAAGAGTTTGGTAATGGAATATCCGGAAGCATTGCCAGAGTTGCAAATCAGACTGTGACCTGACTGGATGGAGATGGAAGGACGGTTGGTTTCATATACCAAAATGTCATCGGCATATAGACTCAATTTTATGATAGTGTGAAATGGCAAATAATTATATGAAATGTGTAAATAATACTGGTAAGATACCACACTGTGGAGTCAAACTCAGGAACTTCTTGCTGTGAGACAACAGAGTTTAAAGAAATATAGATCAGCAACTAGTTACAGGGGGCCACAAGACGGTTCCTACCAAAGCCTCGATAAATGGGGAGAGATGCAGGAAAGGTCTTTGCCAGCTTAAACATATGGATCATCACGAATAAGATTTCCACCTTTTGAGTGAGTTAGAGGGAGAGAATCCATCACAAGATCAGACTGGATAACAGTGTAATAACAATAAATCAGTGACACTGAGCCTTTATTATTTTTGTTCAAAACACAGTGGAAGAAACTGGGAGGCTTCACATTCTCATCTGACTCAACCATAAAAAAATCACAGAAATATGAAACAGATGTAAAAACTCCTGAAGGCCAAACTTGTGACATGACCTTGCTGATACATCAGCAAGACTGTTGTTTTAAACACAAGGAACTTACAAGTTCAGCTGCAGAGTTACCCCCTTTTCTCAACAGACACTGAAAAGGTCAAACGTGTCTCACTAGTTTTCTTTGCTGAATAAATGGAGGTCACACTGATGTGGAAACCCCACGGACAGGCCTGAAGTCATTTATTCTGTCATATTTCTGTTCTTTGGCAATTTATGAAGTTAAACGCTCTGGGATTTAAATGAAATAAAAATAGGAGCAAATATATTTATCGTTATTAGGAATTTAGATGAACATAACCCCCCATAAATTTGGTCTCCTACAACAGTTGGAGGTCTAGGATCTCTATGATAGATAGAAGGACTCAATCTTTGACATTAAAGGACTTATTTCTAACACTTTTATCCAAAACATTGTACAGAAAGCCATAAGATAGCATAGAGTCCTGAAATCATTTGCAGCAGCACCTGTTTCACTGTTATACAGATGGCTATTAAAATCTCATGGGTCTGCTAATAACACCTTTAAAGCCTTAAGTGAGCTTGAGGAATTTCTGTTAGCAAAAAAATCCCAAATTCACAAGCTGGAACTAGAAGTTGAACAATCTTGTTCAACATTCATGAGATTTATTAGTACAAGCAAATCTTTTTGCTTCCATCACAAGATCAGACTGGATAACAGTGTAATAACAATAAATCAGTGACACTGAGCCTTTATTAAAAGAACTCAACTCACTGCAACTCAAGCGGTGCATACATCTAATCCAGCTTGTTCACAGTCTCACAGGGTGGAAAGGATTAAGAGTTTAAGCAAAAGTAACAACATAATGGCTAAAAAAGTAAAAGTCCTGTGTTGTCACGCTTGACAAATTTCAAGATAAATGGCAGCGGGTCACATTCTAATAAAACATAAGGCCCATTCCAGTACCTGGACGACATGGGGAGAAAAAGGATTAAATAGAGTAAACAATAGTTCAAATGTCTGTTGGAGAATAAAATCCCAGAGGCTAAAAGTTAAATGTGAACACAGCTCTGAGGCTGATTCAAACAAGAAGTTCTTTTTATTAATCTGCACTGTTTTACTCCTGGACCCCTTTGCCTGCTTTTTAGAGAGTATAACATTTTATGTTGTTTTCCAGCTGTGAATTATGAATCATTTTCAAATTAAACTCTCAAAAGCTGAATGGAACTGTGGAAAAGGATCAGTCATTGGATGGATCAGCTACAACATGGTCACCCCCCTCCTAAGCTGCCAGTCTGGCATGGGGGCGCTGGTAGTGTTGGGTCAGGCTTGTTTTAGTGCAACCCGCAGGTGATTGAATGAATCTGGGAAGTTTTTTACGCTTGTTGACATGTTTCTTGAGTTGCTTCCAGGCAGTTTTTGTGGTGTTTGATCTATGCATGCAATGTTGTTTCACCATGTTGATTTTCTAACGTTTTTTTTAACACTAACAAAGCATATTGGGAAGTCTGCTGACAGGGTAAGATAGATACTTTAAGCCAAAATAATTTACATTTATGACTCTGACATCATCTGAAAGTAAAAAGTGGACACTGTTTGTAACCATCATTAAAGCCTTAAACTGTTCCTGTTGTGAGGTTAAAGTACTTTCTGCTGTTTTAAATCCCAATGTATTGTTCACACAATGCAGTCCTTTCTAAAAATTGGACACATTTTCTCTGCTGAACTTTTTTCACACATAAGATGAGAGTGGACCCTCAGTAACAGTTATTCTACAAAATTTTTGTAGGGGTGGTTTGAGTCTACTAAATACAAGGCTTTGCAGTGAAGAAATATTGGTTTAAAATGATGGTAAAAGATAAAATGATCCTTTAAGAGGTGCCCTGGCTGATAGTTCCTCAGATGTGCAGAGGACCAAACGATGACAGCAGTCTGCTCTGTTAAAATTATCCTCACAAAAGTTCCTTTAAGGGTCTGGCCTCAGCTCGCAGCTCTAATGGAGCCAGCTGTAAATGCTCTGATGATTTAAGAGGGATTTGTCTTGCTGATCCAAACAACAAAAAGATCTCAAACGGCTGCAAGTCTGACTGATTGCGCCGTCACTCTTGAGGCATTTCTGCCTTTTCGGCACCAGCTGGAGACGAATGGACCTCACTCAGATTTCTCTGTGACATTGCTTTTGGTTTGTTCACACAAACAGAAATATTTGGATTTTCTGTCGTTCATCACACAAGACAATGCTTCGGTCTAGTTTTACTTTTTCTTTCATTTGTTTCACATAAACTGAATCTGTTTAGCTTGAGAACTCTTACAAAACAGACTAGTCTCAAAGTGTTCCATTAAAAATAAAAGAAGTCCTGCATGCAAAGACATTGTTAACATGACAAATGTACAATTTTGTTTCTCAGTCCCTTGTTGCTATTTATCCATCAGGATTGTTTTAGTGTCAGTTGCTTAGTTTTGGTGATATCCACTGTTGAGATGTTTGTCTTTTCCTGAAAATAATGTTATTAAATGGCATTCACTGGTGGTACTCAAAACCCCAACTAAATAAATAATTAATAAATAATAGATCGAAATTAAATCAAATAACAAACTCAACATTTCTTTCTCAAATAATGACTAGACTACTTAAAAGAACCCCCCAAAAATCCAATTCTTGTTTAACAAAAGGTTCCCTGCTTTACTTCATATACAAATTGTATCCAGAAAAACAATAATGCTCCTCACGTTTGGCTTTTGACTGGCTCTAACCCAGCAATCAAACCTGTAGAAGAAATTTATAATCTGAAAAGATAATATACATTATATTTGGGTATGTTCCTTGTAGCTATTTTAAGAGTTGAGTAAATGGGAGGAAAAAACAAACTAATTGACCAGTTGTAAAGTCACAAAATCCAAGCCCTAATAAACTATGTGTGTACAAATATTTAGACTGTATTTGAAATCCATTTTAAACTACCGATCATATTTTTCAGTGTTCTTTAATTAGTATTTTAAACTTTGCTCTGACACAGTTTACATACAACCATTTGTCATCTGGACCAAAGCGCTACAGAACCACATTAGTCTCTGGAACTATCATCTTTCTATGTTGGATTTATAGTCCAGCGTTGGGGTCCAATATTCTAAGCTTCCACTATGCAGAGCCGAGGATTATCAGCATACAAATATCACAGATATATTTACGTGCAGTCCTCCAAAAAGCCAGCAGTGTGCAGCCAGACTGCAGTGATGACAGATCAATAAAGCTGCCTGAAGCTGCATATGCACTGGAAGAAATTCAGAGCAATGTGATCACCAGATAAGTGAATGACACGCCACGACTTCAAGCAATCATGGGTGAAATAACTGCTGGCGATGGGAAGTAGGTGGGATGAGATAAACTTTTCTCAACTTCCAGGGGAACAACTGTAGCAACCACCAATCAGAGTGAAGAACACTGTTGATTGACATATTCCCGGGCAGCAAATACATTAGAGGATCACCTTGGCAACAGAAACCTGGAACTTCTACAAGCAACTGTTTGTTAGCTTCAAAGCAATGTGTGACAAGTAAATTGCTTCAGTTATTGATGCAGCTGGAGAAGCCTCAAGACGGTGGTTGTCATAGACTATTTTATTATTTTTAGGCTCTTTCCTGTTTAATCTTGTCGACAAACAAATGCAGACCCATTATTGGTACTGTTGACTCCGCCCACTGGTGACACTACGCAGCTGCACCATGATGGTCTGTAGAGTTCTGAGTAGCTCTTAGCTTGTTTGCACCTTCATTTCAGAGAAGAGGGTGCTGCCTTTTTGTAATGAGGAACTCGTTAACACTCAAGAATCAACAATTATCTGTAACTACTGGGGTTGGGTTAGTTAGGTAATTCTAAAGTTGCCCTTAGGTGTGAATGTGAGTGTGAATGGTTGTCAGTCTCTATGTCCTAGCCCCTCATCAGATTGGCAATCTGTCCAGCGTGCACCCCGCCTCTCGCCTGTCATGGTCCTGGGTGTCTGACCCAGCGTTTTGAATTGGTTGTGGCCTCACGATTCTTTCTGTTCATTTAAGAGATGACTTAAGTGTCACTGCTTTAGTGACCTCTAGTGCATCTGAGTTTATTTCTACTTTCTGGCTTTGGTTATTTGTTCTGTTTATCCTATGTCTCAGAGTCACTGTGTGTGTTAGTTCCTGTTTTATTTTGATAGTCTCCTGTTTCACGTGTATTATGTTCAGTTTCGCTTCTCCTGTCTTATCAGTCAGATTAGTGTCAGCTATGTTCCCACCTGTGGCCTGTTTCCCTCGTTATCCTCTTTGTGTACGTATTGTCTGCATTGCCCTCTGTTCTCTGACGCGTTCTTCCTCATGGTTGTGAGGAAGGAGCAGGTAGTATGAACACATTTTCTGTGGAGCTCGACTGGCTGTAGGGGGTCCCCGTAGGCACCATGTTTTTCCATCTGCTGCCTTGCCTTTACTTGGTCCTCCAGCAATTAGAGTGCATGGATTCAACCTGTCACCTCATGCCAACTTTTTCACCTCAACGACGCTCAGAATTCCCTGCCTCTATCCCAGGGTAGAGAGTGGCCAAGCCTGAACAATAGCGGCAGTTGTTAAAGAAACAGGCTGTGTGTCCTGTGCAGCCCCAGCCTGGACCTGGGGGCAGCAGTCTGAGCCAGAGGTCTCCGTGTCGTCTGATCATGTGCCACCCAAATCAGAGGTCTGCACTATGCCATCTGATCCTGCTCTGTCCGAGCTGGAGTCAGCACTGCCCACACCACCAGTGCCCGAAACTCCGGAGCCAGAGCCGCCAGGACTAACAATTCTCCACTTTGACTCCTGGCCTCCGTTCCCATTGTCTGTGGGTATCTGCTGCCCGAGCCAGATGCTCAGGCACACACATACACACGCCTTTTGGGGGGCGTTGTTCTGTTTCTCATGTGCCCTCAGGTTTTTTGGTTCGGACTCGGTCTCAGCCTCCACGCAACCCTCATGAGGACAGGTCAAAGAGAATGGATGAATGGCAGGTTGGAGATTCATAATTATTTTATTCCTTGCATTTCTGGTACTCACTAGCAGGGACAGCACCATTTAAATATTTAGTCATACTAGATACTACATACTACTTTAGTCAAACTGCTACCCCCGTGACCCGAACCCCGATCACTGGCAGAAAATTGATGGATGGATCTTAGTGATATATCTGTACTAGCAGATTATCGTAGGCTAAACTTGAAAGCTTTGAGTTCAGTTATTAACTTTGAAGTTACAATTTGCTACATTTGGACTGGCGTCAGGGTGCGGTTTCCTACAAATGTTGAGTCTCAGGATGTGCAGAAGAGCAATTTTGACAGTTATGAGTACTTATAGAGCACTTCACATAGAGGTGAGTGTAACTGTGAAACTAAGTGTCAAGTATAGGGGGTAGCTCCCTAAAAAGGGTCATGGGATAAATGTGAGTGCCCGATAAGCATTGTGGTTTACAAATGGATAAAGAACAGTCCTTTGACATAGATTTTAATTCACTGGAGTATGAATGAAACCACCTCAGGAGTTTAATTTTGCAGTTTGGAATCAGCTTTTTTGTGCTTAAAAACAGCCCCATCTAGACCGTGAGAGTGTATCTTGGGCGACACAACAGGTTCACGCTCCTCCTAAATCAAAAAGGATTTAATGAAATTACAGCAGGAGGGGCCCAACAGGACGTGACGCCCTGCAGCCTTTTGCTTCTGCACTCATTCATATTTTTTGACTCTCTGAATGGATGAATAAAGTTCAAAGAGAAACCGCAGACCGCGGCGTGATTACGATGTTATCTCACTGTTTCCGCCATCAGTACTGACCCAGTCCGTGCTGCGACCCATGCTGTACTCCCCCGGGCGTCTCCGTCCTCGTCCTCGGGTACCGGCCGATCAGCTCCACCATGCTGCGGCTGTCCGTCTGCGTGCCGGAACCTCGGCGAAGGGCCGCCTCGGTGAGCAGCAGCAGGAGGAGGAGGGCGGACAGGAGCGTGAGCCGCGCGAGCAGCATCACCACGGACCTGAAGGTGCAGATGAGCAAAGTTCAGATTGTTTTGTAATAATGTTCCTCCAAGGAGCCAAAGCCGTTTCCTCCCACGTGCTGGATCTTCTGACAGAATCACATGATCTTCATCAGGACTCATGTGGACCCAAATGTGAATTTAACAGTTTTTAGGTCATAAGAGAGACTTTGAGTCAAACTTTTTTGTAATGAAAAATAAAGATCATGTGATATGATCAAAAATGAACTTCTAATGAAACAAAACCTATTTTAATAAAACCAAACTTACCTGAAATAAAACAAATTTATCTAAAAATAATAATAATACTGCTGTCTATTTAAAGATACGGCGTGATTCTAACGTGAGTTTACTGCTTTTAAAAAATCCAAGTAATAACGTTTTTCCAGGGTTTAGTTAAAGATTCAAGTTTTAAAAGAGACTCGTTTTACGTTTGCTTTTGATTCATTCAATGCGGTAAACTCTTTGAATGATTCTGAAGTAAAAATGAGTTTCCAGCAGTAGTTTCGCTCCTAAACGCGCAAACAAAATATGTCCCAGTAAAAACACGTTTAATGCTCTCGCTGCACTTTAAAACGAAGCATCACCCTCACACATCCTGCAGTTATTACAGAAAACTGTTTAACATGTCACATTTTACGCCTAGGAGAGGTTTTCTGTCTGCGAACAAATTTCTTCACCGTTCGGCTGCTCCCTCAGCTCACACACTTAAGCTCACCTGTCTTCCCTGCGCAGCTCTCGGAGCGCTCTCTGATCCCGGGCTCTCCCTCCCGGGCTCCTCCCGCCGGATAATTACTAAACTTCTGCTTTCTGGTGTGTTTTCTTGTCTCTTTGTGCGTGTTTTATTATCCCGGGTTAGTTTCGAGCCGAACCGCGTGCCGAGCTCCAGAGGCCGGTGGCATCTTAGAAAAGCGCTGAACTTTGAAGGAGCGCGTGGAGCTGAGGGAGCCCCTTCCTCCTCATCCTCATCTGGTCCTGTTCGCAGCAGCAGCAGCTGGCAGACAGCTGGACGGGGTCATTCCTCTGCTTTGCGGACCGAAGAGAAGAATTCTTGAGACTCGGACAGACTCTGGAAGCGTTTGGCACGAAGCACCTGCAGCCCGGGACACTTGCTGACCTCCGCTCCTCTGTCGACCAGTGGGATCGGCTCTGTGCCACGCGCTCTTTCCTCTGTGGAAATAATCCACCGTGTCTTCTACTCCCCACACGCGCAACTCCGACAGATTACGGAAATACGGCAGGAGGAGGGAGGTGCGTGCGTTTGGCAGCTAGCATGCGCACACACATACACCCGCGCACAGTCAGAAGATGACAGATGAGTTTCTGCCTGCAGACATCAGCGGTGCACCACTCCCTCTCAGTGGATGGAAAGAAAAATGCTTTGTGCGTCTCCTCCTCACCTCCTCTCCTGAGTTGATCAGTTTCTGGGCTTCCACGTTTGCTGTTTTGACGAACTGTTACAGTGGTACTGTGTGTTCATTTGTGTTATACAAATGGTTTTCAATGAGGAAAATATAAGCGATCCTGGTTTCAAGTGACCGAGTGAACCAGAACTACAGCTAACTACAGCTATTTAACCACCAGAGCAGACCCACCTCCAAAATAAGCAGAAGAGAAAATATCCCAGGGTTAGGGTTTAAGTCACTTTAAAATCTTGACCTGCAGCAAGTTTTTTTTTTTTTTTTAGAAAAGCAAACATATATTTTTATATTCCATAGTCAGCATTTTGCTAGTTTAAATTTTAATTCAAAGTACATTTCATTCAGTTTTTTGCTACTCTTTTTTTTTTCTTTTTGACATTCATAAGTATCTCAAATTTTAAACTTAATAATTCAACATTTTGAACAACTGTTATTTTAACAGCTGTGGATCTGAATCGGAGGGTGAGATCATTTCTCAGACTGTGTGAAAGTCTCCAATAAAGCAAAGGTCACAGGATACATGCTAATGGATTGGTGACATCACCCAAATTGCCAGTATCATTCATGCTAAGCCCACAAAAACAGACAATATTTCAAATGTTTCAAATGTTACTGAGGCTTTTTTTTTTTTTAAATTCTGTAAAACAAACAAATTGTGACTAGACATTGTGGCTTACCCTTTCTTTGAAGTACTCTTTTGTATGATACCATAGGTCTGGTATCTGGAAGATTGTTCTTGAAATATTTTTATAGCTTGTGTTTTCACACTGTGTGTGAATCGGTCTGTCATCATGGCAAAATGTGGTCCGGCGGAGCCTTGAGGCAGTTGCGAGTACTGTGGCAGGTGTTTATATGTCTCTCTGTCAGTTGGTTTTCAGCATTATAGAATTACGTCTGTGCAAGATACAGTCACAGAATTTTAAAGGTGTGTATTTGAGATCAAAATGAAGGCCGGGTTTGATGTGAGGTGGAACTGATGGGTTGAAATATCAGCATGTTGATAGGGAAAAAAAAGTTTAGAGGACATATGAGGTTCAAAACAGATTGAAACCAGAGACCATCTTGTCAGGGGATCACACCAGCCGCTATACCAGCAAGTTTTCTGACCACACCCGTCTTTGAGCTTTACCTTCATTTTGATCTTGGCTGCATACCGTTAATATATTGCGTAACTGTGTCTTGCACTGTTGCAATGCCAATGTGTTGAAGAAATCTGCCTGCAGATATCCAGACAGACATCACATCAAGTACTCAAAACTGCTGACAAACATGTTCACATGGTAAAAACTGTGTTTTTATGGCTTCTACTTCCACTTCTGAATTATGACTTGACAATGCTTGGGTAAAACATTTGTTAGAGTTAGGCATAAAAAGCAGTTTCCCATGTTAAAGTCATGTGTTGTCTTGACCCATCCATTCACCCTGGCCTCCTCTCTGTGATGAGTTTAAAGCTGTAAAGCAACATCACCAGACCCCCTTTTGCACCACTCATAAGTTCTTTGATTGCTAGTGGGCACTTGACATTTTATCTAACAAGGGGCTGTAAGAAGCAAATAAAGAGCACTGTTTGCATCACAGAGTACCGTGACTGGGTCCTCCTTTCCCCACATCCCCACGGTCTGCCAACACAGACTGTGACACTGTCCGTTTTTCACCTCAGACTATGCCAGCACCAATGCAAAAAACATTTGTAAGGAGGTGTTGTTGGAATATCAAACCTTTTAAATATCAAACCGCACATAAATAGGCCAACAACATGTCGTCTGTGGAGACTGGGAACACTAACAGAGGTCTTGAAGCATTTGCAAGTATTTTCTTTTTTTTTTTTAACACAAGAAAACTCACATGACATAAAAGTTCAAAATTGATTTGGATGTTATTGAGTGCAGTCAGTCACTGATTAGTTGTGTGCACGCATGGAACACAGATTACAATCAATCAACCAATCACTTACAGATACTCTTAATCTTAACATGTTGTGTGTATGAAGACCACCTGTCCACATATTCAGTTTCTTCTATTCCAACCTCTCCACTAACATTGGCAAGACCAAAGAGCAATCAAATGACATCAGGAACAAGACTTTAGACCTGCACAAAGCTGGAATGGTCTACAAAACCATCAACAAGATGTTTGGTGAAAAGTCAACAACTGTTGGTGCAATTAGTCTCAAATAGAAGTCACCATCAATCTGGTCTGGAGCTTCATGAAAGATCTTGCCTTACAGGGGTTAATCATGGTGGATCAGCCCAAGACTATATGAGAGGATCTTGTCAATGATGTAAAGCAGGTGGGACTACAGTCACAAGAAAAACATTGGTAAAACTTGTCGAGTGTAATGCGCATATGTCACTTTACATTTTCCCCTGGTCAAAAGGCACATGTACCGGCCCATCTTAAGTTTGACACTGAACATCTGAATTAGTCATTGATGGTTTGGGAGAAAGTTCTGTGGTTTAGTTAAACTAAAATCAAGCTCTCTGGCACCCACAGTTTTCAGTATGACCCAAAGAACACCATCCTCACAGGGTGGTGCATTGTGCTTTAGGACAGCGGTCCCCAACCCCCCGGCCATGGACCGGTACTGGTCCATGAGTCTTTGGTACCGGGCCACAAGAGTTGAGGCTCGGGTGTGAAATTTATGGTTTTCAGGGTTTTTATTGTTTTTTATCGTTATTTTTTATCTTTTCTATTGTTAACTCAGTTTCCCTGGGTCTTTTCCCATGTGTTATGAATAAATCTTCTTTTTTTTTGGGTACCCGTACTGGTTTTATTTTGTTGTATTTATCCGCGACACCTTAAAGGGTGGTCCGTGAAAATATTGTCAGACATAAACCGGTCCGTGGCGCAAAAAAGGTTGGGGACCGCTGCTTCAGGGTACAGAACAACTTCATCACATTGAGAGGCCAATGGGTCGGAACATGTACCATAAAAATTTGGACAGGAACCTCCTCCTTTCCTTCCCAGAACAGTGAAGATTTGTGGATGGGTCTGCTAGCATGACAATGACCCAAAACATACCACCATGAGAACAGAGGAGTGGCTAAAGAAAAAAGTACATTAAGGTCATTGAGTGGTCTAGCTAGTCTCCTGATCTCAGTCCTGTAAAAAGTTTGTGGAGGAAGCTGACGCTTTAAACTATCAAGCAGCAGCTGATGAACTTAAAGGATTTATCAAGTTTCTGTAAAGTGGAGTGGGCCAAATTCCTTCCTGAGCTGTGACAAAACCGGCTGACCAACTATGAGAAATGACTTCCCACTGTTCTTGCCAACAAGGTTTTCCGCACCAAGTACTAAGTCATGTTTTGCTTGGGGATACATATTTTACTCAATGACATGCAAATCAAGCCATAATTTAATGAAATGCATTTTGTCTGATTGAGTTTTGGTTGATATTTGTGTCTCTCTATTAAAATGAAACTATCATAAAAATGAGAAAAAGTTAATATCTTTATAAGTGAGCAAATGTACAAATTCAGCTGGGGAAATAATTATATCTTCACTGTATAAAGATTTTCATGAAATCACTGAGGAAATTTAGAGAACTTGAATTTGGTTTCAAGGGCTTATTTTTTATTTATTATTTTAGAGATATTTAGGATATTTAAAATATGGCACATCTTGAAAGATGTGATTTTGAAACTTTCTGGGACTTCTCAGGATGTTTTGTTGGTCTGTAAAGTCCCAAGTATGAGACCGAAAGAGTTTTTAGGCAGGAGGTTATCATGACCTGTTTTATTATTTAGTCTCCTCTAGCAGTTGTGATTAATCCATGTTCAAAACAATTTTATTTTAAAATATGTCTTTAAAACTAAAAAATTCTGAACTTTTTTCAAGTTGTTTTTATTACAAACTAACACATTAAAATGCAAGTAGTACTGTATTAGCAAATTTTTCAGAAGAAGAAGAAAACCCTGTTCACAGTCGTACAATTATATGAGGCATCACGGGTCTAAGATGTTCAGGTGAAGATGTCCAGGCTTCTGTCTTTGCCTGGTGTTCTGTCTTCATAGTATTGAGTGTCTGTCCCTTGTAGGTGATGGTCATTTTTTGACCTCTGTCCTGCTGAGCCAGATTCAGGCCCACCCAACAAACACTCCCCAGTGAGCTTCCATCCTAGGTCTGGCTACAGGATAAAGCCCTGGTTTCCCACCTCAGAAGTGATGAAGCTCCCCTGTTCTGAGTTGACTTCTATCCGTAAGTCTGGCTTTTCTCCTGAATACAGGTTATCTTGGGACCAATTTATCTTTCCTATAAACAACAAATTTCTCCCTCTAATGGCATCTAGTTCCAACAAGAAGTCTTATTGACATCCAGTTATCCTGCACATCTAAAAAGGATCCTAAGGGGTACCCAGTGCTTTGGTATCTAAATAGCATTTTCACAGCATGAAAACCAGGATGCATGGATGCATTAAATTTTACCTCAACTAGATAAGGCTGTACAGAAATAATAACTGAAATCTAATAACAATGGTTCAAATTTAAAAACACACATCTACTGGCAGCCTGTACTCAAAGTTCCACCCTTATTTGTTCATCTGCTCTATCAGATATCAAATCACTCAGCTGCTCTAAATGTGTGTGTTGGACTGTATATGTAAACACATTTCCACATTAGCTCATGCACTCTTGTTTAGGAATGGGGATTTACTAGGAATCAGGATTTATCAGGAATGTATGTGGGGGACATTGCAAGGTCATATGTATGTGTAAATGTGGCATGTGTGTGTTTGTGTATGTATGAATGAGCGAGAGTAGTAATGTTTTTTTAAACCTGTATTTATACAGGGTTTAGTGGGAGGGCTGCAAAGGAATAATGTCCTGTATCTCCAAGTGAAAGCTGTTTATTCATGCAGGTCATTGCAGTACAGACAAAGTTTTCTCACGGTCATTAATTCTGCTTAGTACATATCCAGACCTGTACCACAGTACTGCAGCTTTTACTACATTCCCTGCTTTGGAACATTACCAAGAACCTCTGGAACCTCCCCAAGGAGCCCATTACATGTCTTTAAAAACACTTCAAACCTTTTAACCTCAACTGGCCCTGATATCGGAGGGACCTCTGGACTCCTGTAAGAACTTTGTTTTCATTTTCAGTAAGCATGCCTCCAGAACCTCCTCAAGATACCCTCCATAATACCTTTTTAAGCTACAGAGAAACTTGAACAGACATCATAATGTCTGTTCAAGTTCGAGAGTCTGGGCGTATACTCAAAATTCATTGCATTGGGATGTTCTTTAAGAAATTTGTAGATCAAAGACGTACTTGATTTTGATACTGTCACGATTAGTGGAGCGGACTCAGGCGCAGACCACAAGTTTCTTCAAATAGAAAGTGAATTTATTTACAGTTATCTCCACGGTGAAATATACACACACACACACACACACACACACAACGGTGTCTGGGGAAAAGGGGCCGGGGTTCCAGGGTCCGGGAGTGAAAGGGGCAGGAGTCCAGGAAGGGGAGATTTCCATACAGCCCTCGCAACCACACACATCTCCTCTTCTTTCCTCTATCACACTTGCTCACGCTCAGTCACCGTGCACAGGGAAAACAGGTCCAGGGGAGAGGAAAATAAACAAAACAAAGCGCCTGACTGCTGTTAGCTGGCGAGGTGCAGGACCATGACAGTACCCCCCCCCTCAACGGGAGCCTCCCGGCGACCCACCAGGCTTGTCCGGATGCAGACGGTGAAACTCCCGGAGCATGGGCACGTCCAGAACGGCCGCTCGCGGGACCCAGGAGCGTTCCTCCACGCCATAGCCCTCCCAGTCAACCAGGTACTGACAGCCACGCCCCTGGCGCCGTGAGTCCATTATGCGAGTGATGGAGTAAGCCGGCAACCAATCCACAAGCTGGGCGGGAGGAGGGGGCCTGGAAGGAGGGCACAGAGGACTGGACCGGACAGGTTTGATTTGTGAAACATGGAAGACATCATGGATTTTCATATTGCGAGGAAGTTTTAACTTCACAGAGACGGGGTTGACCAAGGCGGAGATTTCAAAAGGGCCGATGAAGGTGGGTGTAAGTTTCTTGGATTCAGTCCTGACCGGAACAAAGTGGGTAGAGAGCCATACCTTCTGGCCGACAGAGTATTCGGGTGCTGGAGTCCGGTGCCAGTCTGCCATGCGTTTGTTGTTCTCCGTCGTGCGTAGTAGGGCCACTTGAGTTGCCCGCCAAACTCTGCGGCACCTGCGCAGATGAGCCTGGACGGATGGTGCAGAGTGCTCACCTTCCACAGCAGGAAAAAGAGGAGGCTGATATCCCAAGGAAGCTTCGAATGGAGACCGGCTGGTGGCAGAGGCAGTCAAGCTGTTATGGGCGTACTCGATCCACGGCAACTCCTCACTCCAGATGGTTTGATTGGTGGAGGCGACGCAGCGCAGGGCGGTCTCCAGTTCTTGGTTGGCCCGCTCGGACTGTCTGTTGCTCTGAGGATGATAGCCCGAGGATAGACTGACCTTTGCGCCCAGGGAGTTGCAGAACTCTTTCCAGACCCGAGAAGTGAATTGAGGCCCTCTGTCGGACACTATGTCTTCCGGGATCCCATGCAGGCGGAAGACGTGAGTGGCGAGTAGGCGTGCGGTCTCTAGAGCTGTGGGAAGCTTAGGCAGAGGAATGAAATGAGCCGCTTTAGAGAAATGATCGATTATGGTGAGAATGACAGTGTTACCTGCTGATGGAGGTAGTCCGGTGATGAAGTCCAGTGCTATGTGAGACCATGGCCTGGAAGGAGTGGATAACGGATGGAGCTGACCTGCCGGGGGTTGGTTCGATGGTTTGTTTCGGGCACAGACCGTACAAGCAGTGATGTATTCCCGAGTATCTTGGGTGAGTGAGGGCCACCAGAAATACCGCTGGAGAAACTTGACGGTGCGATGTATCCCTGGGTGGCATGAGAACCGGGCTGTGTGAGCCCATTGCAGAACCTGGGATCTGACAGAGCGCGGAACATAGAGTCGGTGGGCGGGCCCCCCTCCCGGATCCGGTTCGGCTACCTGAGCCGCCCGGATGGCCGCCTCGATCTCCCAGGTGATGGCCCCGATAGTACAGGTTGTCGGCAGGATGGAATCCGGATCCGCCTTTTCGTCAGCAGCGGAGAACTGACGGGAGAGAGCGTCCAACTTGACGTTTCGGGAACCGGGTCTGTAGGTGATTGAGAAGTGGAAACAGCTGAAAAACAGGGCCCATCCGGCCTGTCGAGCGTTGAGACGTTTCGCCATTTGAAGGTAGGCCAGGTTTTTGTGATCGGTCCAGACCACGAAGGGTTGAGTGGTGCCCTCCAGCCAATGCCGCCATTCTTCCAGGACGAGCTTAATCGCCAACAGCTCCCGATCGCCCACATCGTAGTTACGTTCTGCAGGGGTGAGACGACGGGAAAACTAGGCACAAGGATGCATATTACCCTATATTACCTTCCCTCTGTTGGGAAAGGACGGCCCCCACCCCTGAGTTGGATGCGTCGACCTCTACCACGAACTGAAGAGTGGTGTCAGGTTGGACCAGGATGGGTGCTGAGGCAAAGCGTTTCTTGAGCTCCTGAAAGGCTGATTGGGCAGCGTCACTCCACTGAAAAGCAAGCTTGGGAGAGGTTAACTGGGTTAATGGTAAGGCAATCCTGCTGAAGTCCCGTATGAATCTCCTGTAGAAGTTAGCGAAGCCAAGAAAGCGTTGCAACTGGCGACGGTTGTTTGGTTCGGGCCAGTTCACAACAGCCTTGACTTTCACAGGGTCGGGTCGGAGATCTCCACGCTCAATTATGTACCCTAGGAAGGCAACTGTGGGCACATGAAACTCACATTTCTCGCTTTTGACGAACAGCCTGTTCTCCAGAAGGCGTTGCAGTACCAGCCGGACCTGGGTCTCGTGTTCAGCCTGGGAAGAAGAGAAGATCAGAACGTCGTCTAGATAGACAAACACAAATCGGTTAATAAAGTCCCTTAGAACATCGTTGACCAGAGCCTGGAATACTGCAGGTGCGTTAGTGAGGCCGAACGGCATGACCAGATACTCGAAATGTCCAAGGTGGGTATTGAACGC
>NW_024582518.1:1089361-1096047 GCF_018398535.1 Haplochromis burtoni | reverse complement strand
AGAGGACGAGAGAGAAAGGGAGAGCAGAGGCGAGAGAGGAGAATAAACAAAACAAAGCGCCTGACTGCTGTCAGCTGGCGAGGTGCGGGGACCATGACAGATACACAAGGTTGCCTTGAGACTTCCTGAACCCCAATAAAAGACTGGATGAACATAAAACTTGAATAACACTTCAAATGTCTTAAATACCATGTTAGCCTCATAATTCAGAGATAAATTAGAACATTTAAATCTTGAATAACCACTGGGCCTGGAGCTCTAAAATGTATCGTGTATTTATCAAGGCATGAAAGTAAAAAATAAAATTTGCTCTTTGACGTAACAAAGACGATTTTATGTGTTACTGAAGTATGTTTATTTAGAAATATTTTACTTTGGTACACTTTAATTTTCATTGTCAAAAAAGGTCTAATTCTAAATCTAAATACTGGAAGGTAGACTTAAACGAACATATCCAGTCAAGTTCATCAAAGGTTAATAAGAATGAAGAATATCATTTCCCAGGTTTATTGGACCAGTTCAGCTTTAAGTAGAGAGATGTGATGGCTTCATCGTGCAGTTTCAGGCTTGTTTGAAAGACTAGAAAGCTAACATTTTAAAAAATGTCTAAAAGTTTTGCAGCCAACTTCCACAAAATTATTTTTAGTGACATAAAAACTCAAACACAAATTCCTCTGCTTGCTTTTGATGAGCCATGAAGATGGTACACCCAATGGCCACAAAGGAACATGTGATGAAACCTCTTTGCTCTTCAAAAATTATTGACATACTCATCTTAATGGGACTTCAAAATGCCACAGTCTATTGTAGTCTGGAAAGTGTTTGAAACCAAAGCCACCAACATTGATCATTATCCAAAAGATTTTTCTCTGGGCCAACTTCTTTAAAAAGTCCTCTCCCCTAGAGAGTCGCACGGGGCACATAAATCACATAAATCAAATAATACTTTTTTTTTTTTTTAAATCACCAGAACTTCAGGAGCCTTCAAAGGAACACTGAGGATTTTATTTGTAGGACTCTTTCAGGAAAATTCAGAGCAGGTGATTTTAAAGTTTAATGCACACAATACTAGTGAACTCTGGAGTTATACCACACAATGCAATACAGGCTCCATCGCAAACTCAGCATAAAGAAAGAAACAATAAAAACTGATGCGGCTTTAGATAAAATTTTGCAAATAACATCAGTAACACACAGACTAATCGCCCTGGTAGCTGTTACACTTGGTATGATTTAGTCTAATCATCTAATGAAGCCAATCAGCCAAATAAGAAGGTAACCATCAAAGAAACATTATCTTCAACATAAGCACAATATTCAGAATATGATGCTGTTGATATGCACTATTTTGGACATGTTGTAGATTTAAACACATGAAAGTCCTAAAGATTAAGAAAGATAGGCAGCTTCTTTGTCAAAGCTTGTCAGTTGTTGCCTCTTTGATGTGACTTTTTTTTTCAAAAATACTAAGAAGAAAGAAAGAATTTAGAAAGTCCCCAGAAAGAGAAAATCAAAGCCAACTTGTTAAGAGAATAAACAGATGAAAACATCTGTCATGTTCACAGTGCTGCAGTTTCTTTGTGATGAGTGAGATGACTGAAAGCGTTCCGTTACACACACACACACACACACACACACACACACACACACTAACTGAAAGACAGAAAGACATGTAAAATAAAACACATACCATACAAGACAAAGAGTGGGCTTACAGTACAGACAAAAAATTAAATAGACGGAAATTTGAAATTGGCCAAAGGCTGGACCAGAGTGCAAAATATAACAGTGTGCTGGTGCACCACAAAAGGAAGTTAGATATTTTATTTACTTTTTTAATAGTAATAGTTCACAGGCATAATTCTCAACTAGCATCCATCCATCCATTCGCTTCCACTAATCCTTTTCAGGGTTGCGGGGGGTGCTGGAGCCTATCCCAGCTGTCATAGGAGAAAAACTGTGTGAGCCGCCACCCTTATATCGCCTTTGGGCTTTTGGAGCCTTGACCTGACTTTTAAAAACTAATTGGAAAAAAGCACTATGCTGCTAAAAAATGAAAAATAGATATTTACAAAATTCTGCCTAAATATGTACTTTACCTGGTTAATGTGTGTGGCGGGGCGTGGTCTGCAGCGCCGCTGCAGGGGAGGCGGACCTACCTGAGGGGCACCCGCAATCACGCCTCGCCGCCTTAACGTCTGTGCTAGCTATGCTTTTTTTTTTTTTTTTTTTTTTTTTTTTTTTTTGCCTGTCCCGTTTGGCTATCTTGCCATCAGAATTGTTGTCTAAAGGCAAAGAAAGATGCCCAACGGATTTACTTTACCAAATTGACCATCCCAGCCTTGCCGTAATGGTCCATTTGATTCACCTTTTATTGTTTATTTTATTCAATTCAATTCAATTCAATTTCTTTATTGTCCCACAAGGGGAAATTAGTTTAGCAGCAGGAGGATAAAAACAAACAGAACAATACTATAAAACAATAATAACAATAATAATGATAGAAAATTCAAGGACAATTATTTGCCATTAAGGAGACAAGACGCAGTAGGGATAAAAGAGACCTGGAGTCTTTTAGTCCTCCTCGGAGGTACTCTAAAACGGCGGCCAGAAGGCAACAACTCAAACTCACTGTGAAGTGGATGGTTCACACAATTAATAATAGAATGAGCCTTTCTAAGCACATTTCTATTGTAAATGGCCAAAAGTCCATCTTGCCAGCGCCCTGAAATTTTGCTAGCAGTTTTTACCAGAAGTCCCAACCGATTCTTATTCTTCACCGTCAGGTTACCAAACCAGGCAGCGATACAAAAAGACATCACAGATTCGATAAAACTTCTATAAAACAAGGACAACATCTCAGATGAGACATTAAAAGATCTCATTTTCCTTAAAAAGAACAGTCTTTGTTGAACTTTTTTAGTAGTGGCATCAGCATGAGATTCAAAACACAGTTTATGGTCAAGTACCACACCTAGATATTTATAACTCTCAACGATCCCAATATCGGCAGTTTTAATGATAGTGGGTGATGAGCTATAAGAGGACTTCCTAAAATCAATAATCATGTCTTTAGTTTTTGACACATTAAGTGAGGAAGGACTCATCACACCAATTCACAAAATCATCTACAACCTGTCCATGGCCTGACTCGTCCCCCACTAGAAGACTGACGATCACTGTGTCGTCAGCAAACTTCAGGATGTGTCTGTTTGTGAAATTGCTGCGACACTCATTTGTGTACAGAATGAACAGAAGGGGAGAGAGGCAACAACCCTGGGGTGATCCAGTAGAGGAGGAGAGCACATCAGAAAAGACATGATTTACCCTCACACATTGTGACCTATTAGTCAGAAAGTCTGTCACCCAGCCGACCAGACTAGTGTCAAGCTTGAAATGATTGTAAAGCCTGTCAGCAAGTAAGAGGGGTTGAATTGTATTAAATGCAGATGAAAAGTCAGCAAATAATAATCTTGCATGGGTGTGGGGGGCCTCAAGATGCTTATACAAGAGATGCAGGAGTGTGACAGCAGCATCCTCCACACCTCTCCCTGCTCTATAGGCAAACTGGAAGGGGTCAAGATGGTGTTCAACATGCATTAAAATCTCCTTCTTAATTATCTTCTCAAATGTCTTCATCACTATTCACTTACTGAATACGGGACAGACTTGACTGGGGGAAAGAAGGGGAGAAAGAAAGAGGGAAAGAGAAACAGCTGAGAAGAGGGACGGGGGAGAAGGGCAAAAAACAAAAACCAACAGAACGGGCAGAAAAAGAAAAAAAATGCATATATCAATCACCTGGATCACCTGCTGAGAAAGAAAAAAGAAAACAAGCAGAAGAGAACAAGAGTAATAGAATAAACAACATCACAATGATATATGGGAATATGACAGTAAATACTAAATATTAAACATTATTGTGCAGCACATAAGATCAACAGAACACAGTGTGCTTTGAGGTAGGAGCCAAAAAGGGTGTAGTTTGTGGGTGTGATCACCCGTGTGTACACCTGTGAGCATGGACGCGCTTGTTTTTTTTAAAAGGTTCCTTCATGTAATGATCTGCTAGAGGGTGTGGGGGGGCCACAGCCCCGTCCTCCAGGGCATGAAGCAGGTATGGAGGAGATCAAAACTCCAGACATCCAGAGGCCCCCAGAACACAAGAGACCAAGGAAGACCAACAGAGGGGCAGCCGCGCCACTGTCCCAGAAAGAGCTGAGGAGAGTCCCAGATGAGGGCTCACTCAGCAGCCGCGGAGCAGAAGCCAGGGGGAGTTGCAGTGACGCGCCCGTGAGCTCCGCCGGCAGCCAGCTGTGCCTGAGTGACCGAGCCCCAGGCCGAGAGGCCGGGGGCACCCCACCTCCGAAGTGGCCCGAGCGAGCCCCAGGCTCCAGGCCCCGATAAGCGGCCGCCAAGGAGTGAGCCGGTGTGTACCTGGACGCCCATCCCCAGACACAAAGAACCACCAACGCACCGATGTCTGAGGGAGTCCGCCACTGGCAGGGGAAGTGGTGGTGGGGGGAGATAGGCCTCCAAACCTTGGAGGGCCTGAGATGTCCCCAGAGAGGTGGCGTCTGATACCCAACCTGACATATAGACACAGACATACAGGCACACACAGATACAAACATCCATTCCCACCCTCATGCTCTCATATGCACTTACTCCACACTCAACCAACGTGGAGACAGACATAAAGAGACGCTGTACACACGATCACACTCCCCAAGCGTACTCTACAAACCGGGTCTAGGTACCCTTGCCCCTGGAGGGGGGAACTGCACCCAGACCCAGGTGGTGTTACCCTTTTCCCTGCGGTGGGGAGAGGCAGACCGCCCCGACTCCGCAGCAGCAGGGAGGCCCCACACTCCAGACTCCAAACCTCCCTCCACCCGCTCATTGTAGTGTTGATGCATGTGTGTTCTAAGGTGCATTTAAAACCCAGGAGGGCATGGAGCTACCTGCCAGAGAGCAGCAGGTAAGCGCATGGTCCCTCCTGCTAGCCCTCAATGTCTACGTGTATTTAAAATTGAGAGGTGGGCAACGATGCCAGGGGTGAGGTGTACACCCTGATGGTATTTGGACTCCGTGTATCGTGCCCACCCCCAAGATCCTATATGTATGTGTAATGAGAGTGTGAGTAATGTGAATGTCTAAGTTGTGGGATAAAATTGAGGCAGAGGCAGCCAGAAGGGGACAGAGGGGGGTAGCCTCCTCTGCACCCTGGTGACATACCCCTACTCCAAGGCCCTGCATGTGTGGGTGGTTGTGGTGGAGCGGGAAGAGGGAGGCAGCTGGAGATGGGGAGGGAAGGAAGGGAGGGGCAAGTGACCCCTCCCTGGGGCCAGCTCCCCCGCTGACCCCAGTAGGCACCCCCATACTCCGCGACCCGCCAGGGAAAGGGGGCCCAGGCCCATCCAGACCGGGGCCCAGTGCACAGAGAGCAAGATGTGACAATCTCCCCCACCCAGGTGGCTCGATGCACCGGCGGCACCCTGCTCCAGGGCTGGGCCCCCATGCACCCACCCGCCCACAACCCCGGCAACACACCAACCAGGACCCAAGGCCCCGAGGCCCGGCCAGGGCCCCAGCCCAGAGACGGAGCGCCCCCAGAACCTCACGCCCATCCCGGACCCACCCAGGGGCAGCCAGGCTACCAGGTCAGTAACCCACGTCCGTCAGCACAGACCCTCCCCTAGCCCCGCTGCACGCAGCCGCGAGGAAACAGTCACCTGAGAGCCAACAGAGCCCCTAACCGGACATGACCGCTACCCCGGGTTGAGCCCCCCAAGGAAGATGCCTCCGGGGACCCCCGATGCCCTAAGCCTGTCCCTACCCCCACACCAATCACAACAGTGAAGGCGGGACCAAACTGTGACCCCCCACCCCCACTAGGTGATGGAGCTGATCAAAGGAGCCCAGAGCAATTAATCTGATGTGGTGGCAGAGGCTGTATCAAGACTAATGTAATCTAATAGATAATTTCTATATTGGTTAGAATTAAGATTATTTTTATTTTTCCAGTTCATGAGGACTGTTTTCTTGGCTATGCATAGGTATGGGGGTATGGGGGAGAACACAGCAGAAGGAAATGATATGGAATTAATCATTAAGACACTCCAGACAGATTTACAGAGCTGTAATGGTTTCACATTGGTTTGTTCAGACGTCTCCAGAGTCTCTAAAACTGTGTGAACAAATAATTTACCATGACCCCTGACTCTGTTTAATCTGTGTCATTATGAAGTCCATGATGTTTTGATTGTCTGATTGCTGGGCCAAAAATATTCAAGGTTTTGTTATTCTTTTCCTTCTTTCTCATTTTATCTCTCTCTACTAATTTGTTTAGCTATGGATCTTTTTTGTTTCAGGAAAAGTTGCTCAATGTTTAAATTATGGAATGACTACACCTGTCATTTTTTGTTTGTTTGTTTTTCTGGTCATATATTGCTGGTCTATTATGTCCAATCAACATGTCTTATCTGTTGGTGAATCTGAATGTGAATTACTAACATTAGTCTTTTTTATTGTTAGCCACAAAAATGTTCCTGGTTCCATGTTGGACAAGCATGGGCCTATCTCCCCCCCACCATGCTCCCTGCTGCTGGCTAATGCCCTCAACTGTAGGTGCACTGGTGGTTCTCAGCATCCGGGGCTGCTTGGCGGGGCCTGGCGCCCGTGGG
>NW_024582518.1:1065077-1069790 GCF_018398535.1 Haplochromis burtoni | reverse complement strand
AATGCCGGTGTCTGTAGTGAAGCACAGTAAAACCCCACATTATCGCCAATATTGAACCCACGATCTGCAAGGACAATATCTCCAGGTAACAAGTTCTTTAGGAGGCCACTCTCTATTGTGATCTGCTTATCGCTAATTCTCCCTCCCCAGGCAGAAGATATGTAAGTGACGTAGCCTTGGGGGGCAACACCAATCAAAAATTTTACAGTGTGATGGTGCTTGTAGTTGGACCAAGTTTGAGCTTGTGCAAGAAGATTAGATGGTCTCTCAATAAAGACTTCAAAGCAATCAACAATCACAGCCACTTTACATCCAAATGCCTGTCTGAAACTCAGTGGCATCGTAGCTTGAAGAACATGTCGCTCTGGCCACTCAATTAGGAACTCTAACCTTTTATGAAGTATGTCAATTACTTTATGCCAAACTCTAGAAGCAGTGGACAGAGAAATATTGAACCTGAAAGCTAAATCTTTCAGGGGCAGATTTAGTCTCAGCCTCAGCAAAACTAGTATGAATTGTTCAAATTTGGACAACAAAGACATAGGTCCCGAGGTGATATAGGGCTCGCACAGTTCAAAAATCTGAATTAAAACTAAGAAGTTGGGGAGCCCTGTGTAGAACTTTGTCTTGTCTTCATTTTTTTCAAAAGCCTCCTGGCTGAACTGTGTGTCCAGAGCCTTGCTCCGAAGATCAACCAGCTCTGCTGTGTTCTGTCTCAAAACATCCTCCATCTTCTCGATGTCATCCATCGTCAGCTCTGTCTGGCATCCAGCATCCGCACAGCCTGCAATATAACAGTGGGGGAGCATAATCAGCATAATAGAGGCAACCTCAATTTTTACTCATTTTCACTGTAGTTTTTTAGTGGGCTATTAGAATCTGGTGTAATGTGTTTAATTCACTATGTTAATTTAATGTAATTATTTTTTTTAATCAAAAAAACATGTTGCGTCTAAACAAAAAATATATTTATATGTTTCTCACCACAGAAACCTTACATTACGGATATCTTTACTTATCTGTGAAAGGAGACTGTCTGGAATCTGGCAATATAAGAACCATAGCAGTGTACAAAAACCTGTGGTGTGTGCCTGACGGTAATAAGTGCCACTTTTTCTTTTTTTCTGAATAAAATGGTATGGATTTACTCTGTGATTAAAAAATCACAAACATGTAATATGTAACTTGGACCATAATCATTACAGATAATGGCATCTTTTTCTCTTTGACATGATTCTTGTTTGTTTTACATCTCAGCACAATATCTTACCTGGATAAGTGAATGTCTCATTCACACTGAAGTCTTCTGGTTGTGGATTCTCAGCTGGAAGCTGCAGTTCGGGGTTCTCCACTGTCACTAGGCTCAAATCCGGGCTCTCAGCCGTCTGTTGCATATCCAAAATCGCCTCTGCACATCGATGCTGTTCTGCCTTAAGCTTCATTCTTTTCTCTCGTTTGAGAACTGATTCCGATCTGGGTTTTCGTTCGTAGCCGAGATTGACCGTCGGAGCCCAGTCCTCCGACTCTTCGTCATCCAAAGCACTTGGGCAGCCTATAGTCCCAATCAAGTCAATATTAGACTACTAACTTAAAAGCACTAAGTAAACGAGAATTTAACGACAACCTAATGCTAATAAGTTCGTTTGCAAACATAACATTACCTCTGACGAAGTGGTCGCTGCAGACACGGGCATTGGCAGACTCTGCTCCTCCCGACTGTAAACGTAAATTTAAAATCCATTTTTTCCTACGTTTTTCGGTTAGAATTTTCCATTTTTCTCCTCTTCGTTGGGCTATTTTTGGTACCCTAAAATACCGTTTATCAGTTTCTCGGGTCGACCTACTGGAGCATCCGTAAACACAACAGGACATAGGCATTTTGCGTACTGTCTGTCTGTGATTTTGCGCTTATCTTTTTCACTTCCGACCGCCAGTCAAATTTCGCGCTTTACGTCGACGTCACGTCTACGTCAAATGAAACCTGCTATATCCAATTTGTCATAAGTGTGCTGTCATCTCATTGATTTCAGCTCAATCCCATGTGGTTAAGGATTCGGATACATGTCCTGTGTATGTGTGCCTGAGCTGTGTTGGTGGAAAAGATGTGTTGTGTGTGTGTGTGTGTGTGTGTGTTTGGTGTGTTGCCCACATATATCTGTTTGGTTTTGTTGATTCATTTGATATGCCACCTACCTGCTATGGACTGCAGCTGAAAATTAGCTCTGCTGAATCTGTTGTTTGCCAAAAGGGGAAGAATGGCATTGATGCAGTCTTATTATTTGAAAAAAATGTTGACAGGAACCAAAGGTGTACATGTCTGTTTTAGTTGATCAAATGTTTGCAGCTGCATAGGATACACAGGTGCACATCCAAGTGAGAGTAGTATTGTGCTATTGATGGCACAGAGAGTGAACCACTCAAGACCTAAAGTAAATAACGGTTTACTTTTTTATTAATTTTGTTACACAGTAGCTGTCATCAGGTTCTGGAGTACCACAGTGTGTCAAACCTGCCATACTTTGATTTTACTGTTAGTAAAAGATAGATTTGCCATTTAAAATGACCAAAGCTAAAAAAGGCATACCATTTTAGTTTCCCACAACAAAATCCCAGATTCAGACGCCAAATTAAAAAACCTATTACCTCCAGCCAGGTGACCCCTCTATGACCCTCCATCAAACCTACCCAAGTTGGATGAGGCTCTGCCCTGTGCTGCTCTGTCTTGCAGTTCTTGAGCAATTTCTAGCTGGTTTTGGTGGTGCTGACGAGCCCTCTCCAAGTCCTGAACCAAACAAAAATAATGCATTTTTATCAGACTGTGATTCATTATTTCGTAGTTATTTGTTTTTCAGTTAACTACACCTTTATAGTTATATACCAACCTGCATGCATCGGGCAGCGTGCCCCAGACCAGCATATGCCCTCATCTCAATTGCTCTGTCGACCAGCTCTTGGGCCAGGAGATGAAAAAATAAATAAATAAATAAATAAATAAATAAATAAATAAAATGCCTCGTGTCTTTCTTCTTCAAGTAGGGAGGCAAGAAACGTAATAATAGTAATAACCGTTTCATTTTCTGTTTTTGTCTTTCCTCAAGGAAAGACAAAAAAAGCTGCAGCATCATTCTGATAATACAGATATTTATTTGTCTAGCTGCTGCATCTGACCTTGTCCATGCAAAAACACACAGCTTCTAGCACTGTGACGAACAAATTATCTGTTCTTTCTCATATCTCATTTACAACAATCTGACAGGGTGGGTGATCTATTGGTAACAGCTCAGATTCATAAGAAAAGCATAGGGCAGCCTGTCCTCACCATCTGGGGCATCAAATTTTGCCCTTTTGTCAAAGCCTCCAGCATCTCAAATTTAAGTGCAGGGAACCCAAGTGACGCACTGGGTTGTAGTAATAATGAGACGGGTCTGTAACTCATAGGTCATAAAAAACTAAGATTGTGAATGACTCCACACTGTCAATTTGAAAAACAGCAAATAAGGGTCGTATTTCATATTTTAAGTAATGCCCTACCCCAAGTCACCATCTTTTCCTTCCTTTCACCATCTGGTAAGGTTTAGGCTTAAGCCCCAAACTTTACCAAAAAGTAAAAAAGAAAGTGGGAACAAAAAAAGCAAAGCAAGCATAAAGGTCCTATAAGGACGGGAACTATGCTCTACTGACAAACCACACCTCCAACCCTCCAATCTTCATGTGACTTGTCATTTTTTAAAGGTGTGCCATTATCTCTCAGAAACCAATATTCCCACAGCCCACAGCCAGCGGCAATGATGGCGAGAATCAAACATCATCTGACAGAACTGGAGCATTCGATGCCCTAGGATGAAAATGTTTTGGTTTAAGCAGAGACCTAAAACTTCTTTCATAACTCCTTAAAACCACTCCTTGGCTCTTGAAACCTTATTTAAAACCTGAGATGTGTCCTACATCTTGGAACCTGTTGACACTTTTCCTTAAATAACCTCCCAAACTCCTTTAAGTAACTTTCAAACAAGGATCACAGATCCAAAAACATCGGGAACACCCCAAGAATCCCTCAGAAATCTTCAACTGACTTCGTTAATAAATCCTGAGACTTCTTCAAGAAATTTTAAAACATTCTAACAAACTCCATTACAGGCATCTGGAGCAAGACCACTAACAAATCACTTATAACACAAAAAAGCTACATTTGATACCACTTTGAGAGATATTTGGACATGTTCACCAAGCTCTAAACACACCTGAGAAGTATTTAAACTTCTTCAGGACTCTTAATCATCTTTTAATCCCCTTTAGATGTGATAAAAAAATCACCTTAAACCAGGGGTGTCAAACTTATCTTACAATGCCGGCCACATACAGCCCACTTTGATCTTAAGCGGGCGAGACCAGTGAAACCTCCTTTCTGTCAGTGTCTGTTTTTCTTCATGGTGAAAAAAAAGCTGCTGTGACAAAAATAGGAATCTGTCCACACAGCTCTCTGGATTTAATATGAAATACATGTGTAAAATTACGGAAAAAGCTATCATGGCCCAGACTGTCCAGTTTTTTGATTTGTTTTTAGGTTTAGTCATAAAAAAACAGAAATGTCTATCATAGAAAGGGAAAAACAGACACTTTTCCTATACTCACAAAGTTACAGAGGTTTTATTAGAGACACAATTAAGTGTTTTGCTATTTGGCATAACGTGTGAAATTGAAATTTCTTTGGTA
>NW_024582518.1:1020793-1065057 GCF_018398535.1 Haplochromis burtoni | reverse complement strand
AAACAGGGCTGACAACACTTTACACAATGGTAGAACAAGTCACAGATTCAGAAATCAATTTGTCCTTTATTGCTTCCATTTCTACATTCACCTTTTTACATACATTTCCATTTCTTTCAGTTCTACCTTTTTGCTGCTTTTCTACACATTCAGTTCTCCATTTCATCCCGATCATCACTTTAACCTAAGACTTCTTTTCTCACAGTGCTTTCCTCATTTATTTCAGTTTCCCAAGTAAATTCATTCATTTTATGGTTAATATAGTAAATCTCAACCTCTTATGTCCACACAGAGAGAAGATAAGATTATGTTTCTAAATACAAAGTCTCCACCCTAAAAAGTTACTTCTGATAGTTTGCAGTCGTATTAGCTGCTACCCATGGAAGTTTGCATCCATTGCTGAAAAAAACAAGGATTTTTTCAATCCATAAGTCGAAATTTAAGGTCATCATCTCAAGATTGAAAGTTTCACTGACTAACTCAAACTTCTGAGAAAATGAACTTGGAATTTTGGAACTTGGAATTAAGCCAAAATTTTGAGATTTTGTTTGTATTTTGTTTTTGTCAGTCATGGAAACAAGCTTCCATAGATGCCTACCATGAGATAAACAAATCTGATTCGAGGGTGAAAACTGAATGTGAGTGTTGTATGACTCATTAAGCTGGAGGCTGAAAATGCTAACAAAATAGAAACAAAGATTCAGCTGCAAAAGTCATACAAACAAGAAAACATGATAAGAGAGAAAAATGAATATAGGGATATTTACAGAAAAGGACCATCTCTATTCCTTATTAGTTACAGTCTCAGTGAATGCAGCTGGTCATAATGTAGAAAACCAGACTTTTAAACGATTATACTGAAACAAACATCAAAACACAAGCCATTGCAACATTTACACTAATGCTTAAATTTGGAGACGCATTAGCCCAGCCCAGTTACTTAGGTGATAATAATAAACCCCAGTAAATAGTTTGAATCGGCTGATTTAAGCGTCAGTATCGAACATTTATTTTGCTGAAAGCATTGTGATATTACTTTTCTATTGAAGAAAAAAACAATGCTTAATTGATTTTGTTTTCCCCAATATTTCTACCTAATTGATTTACATGATTTTTAACTTCATGATTAACTGCAACCACAAAAACATTTCTTGAGTACAAAATACAAAATTCAGGAACATTTTCTTAATGTGATAAATTAATTTGTTTTTGGATCACTTTTTTTGTGTAAACTAATTTTTAATATTATACTGGCTCCCCTCCACAACGTCCATGATGTGGGTCTAGATGGATCTTCATCTAGTTGTTGATATTTTCTTAAGAACATCAAGATTGTAGCTCCCATGTATTTCAGTTTGATTTGTGTGTGATATGAATATGATGTGAAAAGTCAGTCCTTTACACAATTCCTGGATCCACATGAGGAATCACCTCCGGCAGAGCATATCCAATTCAACACAGATGTGTATATTCTAGAAGTTGCTGAAATTGACTGTTTCAGAATATTTAAAGTGTGATCTCAAGAAAACAAAATTCTCATGTGTAGAACAAACACGGGTTACTTGGCGAATATAAAGTGCAGAAGACAGAAGAACGTGAATTTATCAATGTCAAAGAAACTTAGTGTCACTGACGTTGGAAAACATAACTAGTGTGGTTTAAAAGGAAATAAAAAGCGAAGAAACTGTTGGAGTGAAACTCTTATGTCATCGCAACAAGCTTCTTTTCTTGAAACCATTATTTTGTACACATCCTTTTAAGGTGACTGATGTAGTTAATTAGGAAGTGTGCTTTAGTGCATTCAATTAAATGCTTCAGGTGAGTTTCAGCTGAGTCAGCTGAGACTTTGCCACACATTCATGACCACATCCAATTTTTCTGTGGTGTCTAACATCCATCTGCTCTCAGCTACATCAGCAAGCTTTCTTGTCCATCAAGCAGTCTCAACCAGTGTCAGACTGGATTCTCCATCAGCTCCCGATGACTCGTTGAAATCCTCTTCATTTTCCTCCTCATCTTCCCCTTCAAAGATTGCAGTCATGGGGGCTGCAACAAGGCGGCAGCGGGCGGCAAAGCGGCGGCTAGCCGAGCAGGGAGGAGTGAGGGAGCGAGGGCGCGTGGAGGAGGATGAGAGGAAGAAGAAGGGAGAGGAGGAAGAAGATGAGAAGAAGAGGTTATTATGTGGCAGATCCTGTTGCCTCCATTCCAACATCATGGAGAAGCTCTGAGCACATGGAGATCTGGGAGGTTGCTGAACATTAAGAGTCAGGTGGGCAGTGATGTCATGTGTTTCTCCAGTTTGGAGGGAGCTTGTGGAGTTTACTTGGTCTGAGGATATGTGAGGTGGTGGTGCACCATGAAGGTCAGCTGCTGCAGTGGGAGAAATAACTTTCCGAAGTCGCTCAACTGCTGAGATTCGAGATGAAGAATCAGGTCGACTGCCCTTCCTCAGCAGGAGAGCCTTAAAGCTCTCACTTCTTGCTGACCTTTGACTCTTGAGTGCTGCAGGTCGCATTAGCTGGTCAGTGGGAGTCACCGGAGGGGAGGGGGAGGAGGAGGAGCTCGAGACACGATGTTTGTCTTCTTCTAGATCCCTTCTTCCAAGCATCTTCCTCTTGGACCTGACAGAAATGTGACAGAAAACAGTGAACAATAGTAACTGTATATTTAGAAGCTACATGCACTGAATTACATGGCCACAAGAGAGTTGCTCTATTTTAAAAGTTTCTAGTTAACATCAAGAGGCAACTTCTAGAAATCTGAAAAAATCTAATAGACAACAAAGACATAGGTTCCTAAGAATATGTTTAATATATACATAAACAATGACATGACAGGAATGGAAGGGAACTTGGATTGAAGCACTTTTGTTTCTCAAGTATAGGAGAAGCTAATTAGCTGGGGGATCAAAGAACAAGTAGACGAAGTAGATATCTTACATTTAGTGTCTGAGGAGGAACAGGTTGCGAGTTTACCAGTGATTATGTTTTTGACTACATTATCTTGGTATCTGTCGGAGGTTTGAACCTACTTGTGGCTTTGAGAACCAGACAATGTCTGGAGATAGTTTTGTACCCTCTACCGTGTGTCGTACTGCTTGATGTTATCATACCTTTGTTTCCTTACCTCCCCAGCAGGAAAGATGTATATTCCTGCCAGTGGCTTACATTCCCAAACTGACTTTCTCGGTCTGTAATTATTGTGTATACATGAATACCAATGATCCCTGACTCCTCCAGTCTACATGCCAAAGTATCCTTGGGCAAGATACTGAATGCCAAATAACTTTTGATGCATCCATCTGAGTGTGAATGGGTGTGCTTGAAGGCATAGAACAAAGTACTGAATGAATGTGTTTGTGAATGGGTCGCTGAGGCTTGTGGATAAAAGGGATTTGAGTGCTCAGTTAGAATAGAGAAACACTATATACGTACTACTACTAAATCTCTGGATTCTTTGACAGCTACAACTTATTCCTATTTGGGGCAACAGGGAATAAGGAAGAACTAGTTTCTATGTATAATAGGAGAATAATAATGACACTACACACTTAGTGACTAATTAAAGGCTTTACCTGTAGACAAACCCCAACTACCAGGGCATTCATGCTGTCCCTTCCCATACAGCACTGCTCCATAGAGTAAGAGGTAGAATTCAAACCAACAAGTGAGGATGTGGTTTAAAGGATTTTACAGAACAAGTGCATAGTATACATTTTGTGTTCCCACCTGTGAATGATGGTGAATAGATCCTCTGTGGTTCGCGGACAACCAGAGATGAACATCTGATCTGCTGAAACGCTGCCAAACACATCAGCTGGGAAGGAAAGGACAGTGAAAAAAAACTGAACTTCAATTATTCATTTAACAGTTCAGTTGAACTGAAATTGAAATGATGAAGATTACAATAATAATAATGGATTGCATTTATATACGACTTTTTGAGAACCTCAAAGCACTGTACAATTCCATTATCCATTCACTCTCACATTCACACACTGGTGGAGGCAAGCTACAGTTGTAGCCACAGCTGCCCTGGGGCAGACTGAATACAAGAGCAAGAATAATTATTTATTTATTATTTATTTTCCAATAATAATTATTAAAGATACCTGTATGCTCCGAAGATGACATTCACAGACATGATACTGCGGTATATAAGTTCCTATGTATGTAAGTTCCTATTGAGCTGTAGTCTGACTGAACCACATGCTGTACCTTATCTGCATATTTTTGTCTACTCTCACAGCTTGTTTGGGCAGGAAACTTGGCCCACTTTGCTTCACACCTGCACAAACTAAAGCTCTGCCTACATTTACTGAATGACTACTAAGGCAGATACTGGGGACAGCTAATACAGAAAATGCTTACTTAGTTTCACCAAGGACTCCATAAATTATATATTTGAGCATTTGGTGAACAATAAACAGGGATCTATAAATATTAGCTGCTATAATGCATAATAGGCTCACCACAATCTGAATTGGATAGGTTAAGAAGCAGGATCTGTGGTCTTGATAGAACTTACCATCCTGGGGACTGCTAGCCTCCTTTGATTTTTCTCCTCCTCTCAGAGCTCCGGGCTCGTCTTGTTTTTCACCTGGCTCTTGTATGAGAAGGTCTGGTAGTGACAGTTCACCCCGCAGGCTGTCAGTGGACAGTGCGCTGCTGAGAGAGTACCTGCTCTGACCAATCAAACTGAAGGAGCTTTCAGAGTCACTTGTGTCTTGGTCCCAAACTTTAGTAACTTTCATCTTCTGGCTTATTTGGATTGTCCTGTCTTTTCTTACATCTCTCTCATCTCCAGATGAGGATGAAGAGGATGACGAGGATGATGAAGATGATGAAGATGATGGGGAGGGTTCCATTTTTGCTGAGATCATTAGCAGCTGCCTGCCTGGCCTTTTCTTCTTCTTTTTCCTTCCTTTGTCTTTTTTCTTTGTGGTGGATGACATCATCATCATCCTTGCCATGTTAATCCTTCTCTCTTCCAAACTTTCCTTAATATCTTCCTCTTCATCTTCAGCTAGTGATGACCTCATCATTCTCCTCTGAAATGATGTATCATCTTGATAAAGTTTTGTTTTGATATCACCACAACTGGGGTGTGTTACTTCAGTTTGGGTGCCCTCAGTCCATGTGGAAGTAGTTCCTTGGCCCTTTGAGTTCCCTAATGTGCTACAGGTAGCCATTCCCATGATCCTTGAGGAGGCGCAGGTTCTATACATTTCCATGGCTCCTAGGGAGTAGTTGGTCTTTAAGGTATCCAAGGTTTCATTCAAAGTGTTTCGAGCCATTGTGGTCCCGGTGCCTATGGTTTTCAAGGTGCTACTGCTAGCTGTGATGCACAGACTCTGTGAAGCACCTCCAGTCCCAGAGGTCCCCATGGAAGCCCCTCCTGTAATTTTAGATGGAAAGAGTGGTTTGGTTGTTTTGGGTGAGGTCAGTGAGAGATCTGGTCTCTTGTGCAAAATTGGTGTTTTTGTCCGTTGAGGGGAGCTGGCAGGTGAGTGCATGGTGATATTGGCAGATGTTGTGTTAATTGGGCATACAGGTGTCACTGAGTTATCACTGGTGGACACCAAGTGCTTTGGTGAAGGGGGACTATGGATCACATGTTTGTGTAAAGGTGTGCAGAAAGAATCATCAGGAAACTGTGACTGGCTGTTGAACCCTGGAGAAAATGCTGTACTTTGTCCATTGCTCCTCACCACATTGAGTTCTCGTGTGGCGTTGGGGGATGTTGTGAGACCCAGAATGCAAAGATCAGGCTTCTTTGGTGGAACTGGCTTCTCTGGAGAGCAGATCTTTCTTGGGCTACTTGGCTTCAAGTCCCTGTTACAGTGTTTAATATCAACATGCTTCAAATCTCCATCAGCAGCACAGAGTGACTGCATTTGTGATTTTTTCTTGTCATTTTGCTCGACTTCCTCTTTGCTCTCTAACAGCATTTTTCTGCATTCTCTTTGAATCTCTGCAAGTTCTTTGAGCTTAGCATCTGTTAGCACTGTTCCTATAATGTTTCGTTGGAAAGACGTAGGTTGACTTATTGTGCTGACATGGTTATTGTCAGTTTCATAAGACATTTTTACCCATGGACTCTTAGAACTGGAGATTTCATTGTTAGCTAGTGTAGCATACATGTCTGAATCTTTCTTTCTCTGTTCACTGGACTGTCTGCATTGAGGAGTGCCACCATTCCTCAGCTGAAGCCCAAGACTTCTCTTGCTAGCAGTGTTATGAATAATGCTTTGTGAGCTTTGAAGATTGTTGAAATCTGATTCATCTGCCAAAAGCTCTGTTTTTGTTTGTTTGAAGAAATCATCACCTGATTCATGTTTAGGTTGTTTCATTTCAGCATTGTCTGGGCTGTGAAGGCTAGCATTATCCAAGGATGCACTAGCTGTATTATCGTCATTGTTGGCAACATAACAGATATCGTTTTCTGATCCTTGTTCCGCTAGGTTAACACTGGTGTTGGATAGGCAAACAAGGTTTCCTTTAGTCAAGTCAGCCAAGTAGTGTTGAGCTTCTTTGATTGGTAGATCCTGGTTACCATGGTTACCAACAGACAACAAAGCGCCATCATCAGTAGATGTACCATTGGCTGGCAGGACTTCCTGGTTCTTAATAGAGCGGAGTTTGACGTCCTGCAGAGCTTGAGCAGTTACCAGAGGGCAGGGGTGTGCTTTGCCATATTTGTGTGGAAACGCGTCCGGGCTTGGTCGGGAGACGACAGAGGCAAAAGGTGTGGGGACAGCAGACAAAGGAGGGAGAGGGGGAGGTGGTGGTGGTGGAGGGAGGTCAGCAATTGGCATGTCTGGGAGTTCTGAACATGGGGGAGGAGGGGGAGAAGTTGGGGGAGGAGGGAAGTTGGTGGAAGATGACACTGTAAATACCAGATCATGATGGGAAGTCTGCCTGACAGCGTAGGAGTAGGGGGGAGGAGGAGGCCGGGAGAAGGGAGGTAGAGGAGAAGGCTTGGCAAGGGATAATGGTGGGAGAGGAGGCGGTGGAGGGGGCAGAGGAAGGGATGATGGTGAAGGAAGAGGAACAAGAGAAAGTTTAGTGAAAGAACAAGGAGCAGGTGAGCAGGACTGCAGTGGAGGAGGAGGGGGAGGAGGAAGAGTTTCATGAATGGGAGAGCAGGAAAGTGAAAGCAAAGAAGACTCGAGAAGAGGAGGCCGAGGTGGTGGGGCAGGAAGATTAATATGTTTGGCAGAGGAGTCTGAGGAGGTGCAGGAGGAGAGGGAAGAGGTTGAAGAAAATGAGGACGAAAGGGATGAGAAAAGTGAAGACTTCCTCTCTGGCACTGGTGGCTTTGGTCTGCCTTCACCTCGAGACCTTGTCCTAGGCAGGGAGGATGCGACAGGGGAGAGGGGGAAGGAGGTAAAGCAGGAAGAGGAGAAAGGTGAGGTTGGGGGGAGGGAGAAAGCTCCAGGACTTGTTGTGAGAGGGGAGGATGGGATGAGGGGTGAAGACACTGGCGTGCCAGGAGTTGGAGTGTTAGACTGACTAGAGTACCCACTGGAGGGCGAAGCAAGTCGCTGAAGCCCAGGCACAGAAGAGGAAGCTGGAGGTTGGCGATTGAGAGTAAAAGTCAGACCTTCCTCCTCTGAACCTGGAGACCCAGGGCTGAGGTGAGTTGGTTCGAGGTTGGAAGGAGGAGAGTCAGAAGAGGTTGATGCCTGGCAGTCTGGGTTTAGAGGCTCAAAGGTTGAAACTGTACCACAGTTAAGCCCACTTTGGCGTCTTTTGGTGCTACTTCGGGGCACCCAGGGATCCTGAAAGTTCTGGGGAGATGACGCAGGTGTGTGCTGCATGGTGCGTTCCAGGCGGGGACCGCGCTCCACCTTGGGACTAGAAGAAGAACGCGAAGATTTGCTACGACCTGGCCGTCGCCTCAATGAATCAGAACGCAACGGTGGAGGAGGTGGACGCTTGGACTTGCGAAGGGAGATGCTGCGGGTGACAGAACGAGAGTAGCAGGAGGATGTGCTTGACTTCCTTTTCTCACGGTTTAGCGAGGGAGAGGACATCTTCACTGAACGCAAGGAGCTGCTATCAGTGCAAGAAGGGGAGGACCGACCAGAAGAGAGAAGTGGATCGAAGTTCCAACCTTCATCAGAAACACATCTCATTTCCTGGGAAATTCCACTGTGGACACTGGAGGTTGGAGAGAGGGTTTTGTAGCTCCACCTCTCTCCAGTCAAGGAACAACCATCTGAGAAACACTGGGTGTCCTGCTTTGTGGTTGTCAGGTCATCCTCTGCTGGGTAATGAAACTGAGTCTCTGAATCAGTGATAGGGGAAGAAGGAAGAGAGCCGGGGGAAGAAAGGGCCTCATTATTGGGCTTATCACTGGGGGAAGCCCACTCTGTTTGTAGGGCACAACTAGAGGTTGCAGGGACAGATGATATAATAGGTGAGGAGGGAACGGAATTAGAGGAGGAGGAAGGAGACTGTGGCATTACTCTGGCAGTGGGGTCAAAGGGCAGCAGAGGGTGAAGATCACTGGGGAATCCCTGTAGATCCTGTGACTGGAAAAGAAAACAGGAATAAAAAAGAGAAAAATTATTTAAAATGTGCTCCAGGCATTTCTAATTTAGCATAACTTGGTTTCCTCAAAAAGCCAGTATAGTAAATTTAGTGTGAAAATCCAAAGTATCTGATGCTCTTCTATTGCTTTGATATTTCTCTTCTACCCAGCCGACAGTGAGCAACAGTAACTTAAAAATTTAGAAAGGTCAACAAATGAAAGGCTCTGAGCCCATGACATACTCTCAGCATCTGTAGGACATTCTGTTCATTGGGGACATGTTTGGAGTCTAATAATAATAATGGATTGGATTTATATAGCGCTTTTCAAGGCACCCAAAGCGCTTTTCAATGCCACTATTCATTCACTCTCACATTCACACACTGGTGGAGGCAAGCTACGGTTGTAGCCACAGCTGCCCTGGGGCAGATGACAGAAGCAAGGCTGCCATATCGCGTCTATCGGCCCCTCTGGCCAACACCAGTAGGCAGGAGGGTAAAGTGTCTTGCCCAAGGACACAACGACCAGGACAGAGAGCCCGGGGATCAACCGGCGACCTTCCGGTTACAGATACGCTTCCCAACCCCCTGAGCCACGGTCGCCCCACAAGTTCTGAACTGTCTTCCCTCTGGCCTATGTTGGCTGACATTAGCATGCCAGTCATCTGGAAACTCCTTCAATTTATGCTTTGACTTTATTAGTGTAATAATAACTTCTGATTAATTTACCTGGTAGCAAGATGAGGAGGTGCTGAGAGTCCTGCAGGATACACTGTTACAACTGGCCTCGGAATTCAGGGAGGAGTTGGTTGCCGGACGGGGGAGGGTGTGGCTCTCCAAGGATGGTGAGCAGCAGGAGCTGGAATGGCAACCAATATGTGGCGAAGAGGTAAGGGAGGCCATGAGGCTGGACATTCCCTCTCCTTTAGGGGCTCGGATTCTCCTTGTTGACAGCTGCTCTTCTTTTCTTAGATCTCCCTTTTCCTCCACCTCCATGTTCCTCTGCTGATGAGGAGTGGTACATTCAGATGCAGGTCGACCCACAGTGGAGAACTGACCAGGAAGAACGTCAGAGATAGATGGTGACTTCGGGAGGGCATTATCTGGTATCCCAGTAACTGTCTTGCGTCGGCTCAATTTCCGGGGTCGTCGGTTTAGTGAGTCAGCATTGGAAAGTGTTCTTCGAAAACTGGCTTGGCGATCAAAACTCTCACCTTAAGTGTGAACACATACAAAAAGGTAACAGTCAAGACATGAGAAACCAAGTGGCTACTCCGAATCCAAGTTTAGCCTATGAGTCCTGCTGTAGTTTACTTAAACCTCACATCATATCCTAACTCTGATGTTTCCCGTTAGTTACTTAGAGTCCTGATAAAATCATATGTCCCTTTAAGGTCTTCAAGATAAGCTTCTGTTGAAAGAAAAAATCTCAGTTCCAAGTAAGATCTAAAGCTATAGTGGATAGTTATACAGTTATTTAACAAAAGCTAATCAAGTTTCTGTGAGAGCAGAATCCAGATGAAAATGGAGGCAATGTACCTCCGATTTCAACTCCTGGTCCAGAGTTAATTCTGAAAAGGCTAAAGGTAATTTACCAAGTCCCAAGATTTGGGTGAGTTAAATTGAAGTAAAGCCTCAAGCCTAAGAAGAACTTCAAGTTGGATTTGGGTCTCATTAGATTACTCTAACTTATATTTCAAATCTGAGTCCTATCCAGACTCCAGATTTTAAGATTTAAGGCATGAATCAAGATGACAAAAGCTTTCTGGTCTGCTCTAAATTAGAAGAACTCCCTATGAAGACCAAACTGATTTGAGCCTGAGAAAAATTTAAAGGTAAATCTCGAGTTTATGTCTCAGTCTATTTTTGAAACCAGATGCAAGTAGAAATTCAGTGTAGACAATATGGCAGAAATAAATTTAAAGTTTTAGATGAGTTTCAATAGTAAGTTCAGAGTCCTTACAAACAGAATCTGGATCTGAGTCCAGCTGTACCTGTTACATTAATAGGAACAATATCTGCTGCGACTGCTTCGGCCTGCTGCCTCATCCTCTCCTCCGGCGTTGGAAGTCGAGGGGGCGGTTCCACATCCATTTCGACTTTTGGCTCATATGTTTGCTCATCATCATCCCAACAGGAGGTGAGATGGACGGGATTCAGGACCAGTGGTGTCAGGGGTCGCCTGTTGTTCAAGATGAACATCTCATCTTCCTCTGAGGATGTTGTGGACTGACAAAAAAAAGAGGCAGAAATTAACAGTTTGGTCTACAAATTGAGTTTTAATACAGTTAAATCTAGTCCAGCAGCGTTGGGGTCTAATCTAGCCTGGAAGGGTCAAATTAAGACTTTGTCGACTGTTAGGGTAAAAAGCCTGTTTGGGTGTAACTGAGATGCTGCCCTACTTTAATTTTATCTAATCTAATGTACTACAGACATGTTTATTCCATGTTTACCTTTCTTCTCCAAACTGAAAACTTGAAACAAACTGAAAAGCAAGACTTAGAGAAAAAGTCCAAGACTCTGGACCTCTGAGGAGGGTTGTGAACATGAGGGAAGGATCAAAGGATAAGAAAAACAATTAAAGGAAAGGTTAATCATTGAGTATAACAAATAGATGGCAGAAGATGTGTCAGTGCTTCAGTTTGACCAGCAGATGGAAATAAAACACAAAGATTCTGCACTGATTGCACAAACAGAAAAAGATCCAGAACACACCAAACCAAATGTCTGTAGTTTTAAATCAGGAAACTGGATTGAAAAATAAACAATGAAAATATATAAAACTCCAGGCTCCTTTAAATATATGGGGAAACAAAGGGATTCTTGTCCTTTAAGAAGCCGTTGTCTTGTATTTTACAGTGTGGCAATAAAAATAGCTTAAAAAATTACCAATAACAATTATTCTTTTATTCTTTCAGATGTAATGGTGAGCATGCTGGGCTGATATAATTGAGTTCCCGGGCCATGAGTAAGAGACACCGAACTGGTAGCGCTGGTGTCATTGTCTTCAGCCCCAATAATATATATCACTACATCTGTATAAACATCTTCACATGTTTCTCACCATCTTCCTGCTTTTGTCCCTCCACCCTCGTCGTGCGGTTCCGTCTGATTGGTTGATGCTGGAGAAGGGAGGAAGGGTGGGGCTGGGGGGGTGGGGCTGAGAACCACTTGGGATGCTGCAGTCATGCTGAGTCAGCCCATTACATGCTACAAACACACCATGATGATAGAAAATAGTGAGTTGAGTACATGAGAATGATTGTGGACTGTGTGAGCTTTGCTGCAGTGATCAGCTGAGATCAGCAGGAGAGCTCAGCCTTCGTCATTTATGCTTTCTCACAGTGACATGTGGCACTGCAGCTGCTGCGAAGCTGCAGAGCGTGCTGCATGCAGACCCCTGCAGCACTCTGCAGTCTGCTCACAGGCTGCTGTCACCTCTAAGCTTAATTACTTCTCTGATAAGCATCAAAGAACCAGGATTTATGGCCTCAAGCGAAGGAAACTGATCATTTATAAAGCTTAAGTACTTCATTGAAAATTTATGGAATCAAACACAGTGTAAAAGGCCTTTATTGCTCAGCAGCTATAAAAACAGACAGAAGGCTGTTTATCAGGACTGATGGCTGATTGAGAATATACTGCAGATTTCAGAGACATAAACATTTAAAGAGCAAATGATGAGGATCTCTTTGAACAGGCAGCTGCTTTTGCAGTCTTTCCTGGCAGACTTGTTGGTGTAAACACCCAAACAATGTTAGCCTTAGCGACATGACAGTGTTATAAACAGTTAGCGATCTGCCACTGCAGTGAGGAAGACTGTGAGTTTTCCACCTTCAGCCCATAAAGAACAATATCAAGAGTGGAGAAGAGTACGTATTCTTTCAGCAGCAATTCTGTGAGTGTGTCAGGTCAGAAGGTCACTGTCTGCTGGCATCTGTCAGCCAATGCTAATCCTACAGGACACACACACACTTAGGACTCGAGGTTTGTGTGTAACAGACTTCTGAGGCTCTGGGGGTTCACACACTTCTTGAACTTGACCCAAAATAATTTTCAATTTTCTTTTTTAATTATTTTACACAATATATAATATGACATAAGGAAGACAACAAATAGGGAAAAACACATTTATTATTTATTCATTAATTTACTGTAAAAATGTAACTTAAATATTTTCAATTTGTTTAAATGCTTATAATCTACTTATTGATCAAAAATCTTTTCCATCTGGGTCTACATCCAAGAATGGATACAGATACAATCCATTAACTCACACTGTGAATGTTTTCTGAAGCAGACGTCATTTAGCCTGACCAGATGCTCCATGTCATTCATATGTCCGACTTCCTGCCCTCCTCATCTGCTCTGTGCGGCTTGAAAGGACTTATAATTAACTTGGATTGCAGAGCCACTTCAGAGATGCTTCTACAATGTGGAGCAGTGGTTTTAGTGTTTTCAGTCATTTCTACCGCAGCCGCATTGCAGTTTCTCCTCATGGGACTCAGGTATTATTGATCGAGTTTATACACAGACTTCTTTAAGTGAACGTCTCAGTTCACAAAACAGTCTGATTGCTGTTCTGGACTGGTTCAAAGCTGCACCCTGTCTGTTCACTTCTTCTTCCTAATTTAATCCAGGCTCTCTAAATATTTGAGTTAATGAAGGTTCTCTCCCCCTCTCTGTAACCAGAGCTGGTAATTCTTGATGTCAGTAAACATTTTTTTTCATTGGTTTATGGTCTCAATAGCTACTTTTAAGTCTTATTGAAGATAACATGGCGTTCCTTTTGGAAAGTATGGTTCCATTAGAGTGAGACAGGACCAGAAATCAGGGAAGGATTTAAAGTGTGGCTACTTATTTTCATCTAGAGACTTTCTCAAGTCTCTTAGCATTACTCTAAATGTGTTTCCCCACAGATCCAGTTAATCTCACATTTTTGTAAGGTTAACTGATGAAACACTAAAGTACCACTCTCACCTCGCAGGTCATCAGCACTGCCTGATCGCCTTTTGCCAGGGATGAAGCGCAGACCCTGCTGAGGCTTCTGGGTAGTGTAGTGAACAGACCACTTACTGTCCCCGTCCCCTGCAGCACAAACAAAGACAGAGAGAGAGAGAGGGAGAATGAGGCTACTTTCTGGATTTTAATCTTGTTTCAGCAAATCTTTTCACACTCAGAGGGGCAGTGATGATGAGAGCTGCTGCACTCAGCACTATTCAAGGTGACCTCCACATCACAGGGCTTTTATTGTGAAAGAGCTGCAGATTGACTGTCTGTGGTATTCAGTGGACAGATGTATGGACAGATGTGGAGCTTGAGTCTCAGCCTTCTGCATTCTGCAATGTATGTCAGGACCAAAAACACCTCTTATAATACAAAGTAGGAATTTCTTACAATAACTTATGAATGATTTTGTTTTTCTGCACTGACAGCGCTTTTTGTTTTGTTTTAGTCATTCATCTCATCCTAATAATATTCAAAAACAAGAGAGAAAAGATAATTTGTTCCCATTAATCAACCACATCTCTCTTTAACCGCATGATCCAAGTCATCACTGATGAGTGATGGCCGATTGTTTATGTTCTGTTGTCATTCAAAAGACAAGTAAATAAACACCATTACATTTTAATCAAGAAAAGGTTATTTTATTTTTTCGTCTGAACACAGCCTTAGAGGTTTAAACCAAACAATGGAAACAAACATTACGGGGACTGAAATGGCGATGCAGGAAGCTCCTGAGATCCTTGAAGGAATGCCAAAGTCCTTGAGAAATATGAAAGATTATTTAAGATGTAAATATGGTCCTTGAGATTTTGTGTGTTTTGGTGGGTTCTTTAGAACAAGCATGCAGAGGCTGAAATATGAAAATACATTCAGTGATTGGCAGTGGTCCGATAAACACTTTAGACAGTTCCAGAAGTGTCAGAAGGTATTTTGGGTTTTCGAGAAGCATCAGTGGTGCTTGAAGTTCTAAAACATTAGAGATTCGATATAAGGCTTGCGGGGTTTTCACTGGCTCTGAAAAAGAAGATGCAATTCTTCTAGGAAGGCATAAACAGTCTTTACGGGTTCCAAGTAATCCTCAAGGAGGTCTGACAAGTTGTGACAGTTTTTAAGAAGGGACCACAGGTGTTTGAGAAGATTTAGGGAGTCCTGTGGCAGGTTCTTGAGGAGGTTCTTTATGTTAGAAGGAGGCCCTTGATGAAGCCATAAGAGAATTACAGGAACCACCAAGGAGAATGATAAAGAGACCATCCTGATTCTTGAGGTGCTTCTGCTGGTCCTTGATATGAACCTGAAGAAGCTTGGTAGTTCTTAATTGGGTCCCAGAAGTTCTTGGTAGGTAGTGGTCCTTGACCAGGCAGTAGACATCTGTGGCAGATTCAGTGGGTCATTGCAAATGTTCCAGTGATTCAAGCTGCTCTTGTATGTTGAGGACATAATAAATGTCCACACTGATCATCAAGAAGATACTATGGTTGCTTAATTATTTTTTCCAATTGTTGTTGAGAAATAACACAGGTCTGTAAAGAGATTTAAATTGTTCTTGAGGGCATTCTAGAGGTCACTACGAGGTTATAAAGCTCTGAATAACTTTTCCGAGAGTCCTTGTGGAGATTCCAGGGGTCCACAAGTCAAAAGCCTTTAAATAAGCCTATATTGTTCTTGAAGAGTTTCTGGGGGTTACTGGTTAAAGGGTTAAAACCTCGAGAAGACATCCTAAGGGTCCTTGTGGAGATTCCAGGACCCCTTGAGAACACAAATGCCAAAAAAGTCTTTAAATGATCCCTAAATTGGGTTCTTGAAGTCAGTAAGATTATTACAAGGCATTTAAAGACAGTCCTGGAGACCTTGAATAGGGTCTCTAATGTTTTAGACTATAGTTACAGGTAATATAAACTCACATTTCAAATGCTCATTAAACTGCTGATCTAAACTACGTTTGACATGATTTTTACATGTAGCTGAGAGCCAATCAGGGGGTGGTATCTATGAGGTCATCTTTAGAGAGCTATAACTCACTCTACCTGTACAGCTCAAAGGTAAATTAATCCCTCGCCAATACAGCGGCACTCACCTCTGGTCTTACTGAGATATCTGAGGACAGATTTGATTGCCGTTCCGATCAGAACCATAACGACGCCACACACTCGTTTAGACACACACACCGACACACACACTCCTGAGGCTGCAGCAAACAGAAAGAGAGCGGGCGAGCAGCAGCAGTAATGCAGCTCGACTCGCTGCAATGCTACTCTCCTCCCACTCCTCTCTCTCTTATTCTCTTTTTATGTCACTCGCTCCCCCCTCTTTCTTCTTTTCTTTTCTCCACACACACACACACCGTTGGCAGGAAGCCAGTACACGTGTGTGTCCTTCATGTGTGTCGCCAGGTGATGAAGGTTACCCGCAAATACCGCATTATCACAACGACACATGAAACATGATGCTTTGTAGATGAAGAGAGATGAAGAAACAGAATTCAAAGTGTGTCCGCGCCTCTGATGTATCCCTGTTCATCTTTTATTCTCTGTGTTCTCATGTTTCTATCTTTGTGAGGTCCAAAGAGAGTGAGGACATGCTGTCAAAGTGTGGACATCAGCCTTGACATCAGCATCTGAGGGATAAAATGAGGAAAAATGCCAAAAAAAACAAACAAAAAACAAAAACACCAAAAAACCTTCAGGGTATAACAGGTGCTAATGCACAAAGAGATAACCGCATCCAGTATTTGAATAGATGCAGGTGGTGCATATTTCATGTTTTTACAGTCAGATCTGTATATATTTTTAACAATAACCTTTCAAAAGAATGATATAAATACAGCAGAATACAATTTTCTTGTTCATCCATCCATCCATCAATCCATCCATCCATCCATCCATCCGTCTTGTGGTGCTTTTCTGAATGTGGGGCAACAGTCTATGTAGAAAAGCCCAGATCTCCTTCTAACCAGCCTGCCATCCAGGTCTTCTGGAGTGACGGCACGGTATTCTGAGCTAGCTTTACAAGAGACACTAAATCTCTCTGGGATGACCAAGCTCCTCATCCTATTTCTAGCAGAAAGCCCAGACAGCCTGAGAAGGAAATAATTTCCCTGCTTATATCTGTGATCCCATTCCTTTGGTCACTGACCACAGTTCATAGCCATAGGTGGGGATGGGAAGGTAGATGTAGTAACTCTAGAGCTTCGCTTTCATATTCAGCTCTCTCGTCACTGCAATAGACTGTAAAAACATCTGCATCACTGCTGCATCAATCCATCTGTAGTCTATTACTCCTTCCTAGCCTCGATTATGAACTAGACCCCAAAATAACTCCACCATTTAGTGCAGAAGCCATTCCCAGCCTTGAATCGCCCCACCACACTTTTCTGACTGAGAACCATGACATCATGGAGACTTGTTTTTTAAAATTTGTAACATATTGTTAAAATGCCTACTTGTCTTAGTAGATGTGTTTAGTGGACATAGCAGGGGTAACTTGTACACTCCTGAAGGTTTTATTAATCCTTAATAAATATCCACAGGTTTTGGGCTACATACCATATATTGCCATGAAGATGGTGTCTTTTTCAGGTAAAGCATTGCTTATTTCAACAAGAACATCATTCTTTAACTGTCATTCCTTATGGCCTAGACACTGGCTAATGTCAGTTTCATAGTTTTCGTGACAAAATGTTGGCATTTTGTCAAATTTTGTGGAATTGTTTTTTTCCTTTTTCTTTGTTTTTAGGGAAAATCTTGCTTTTCAGCAAGACTATATTCTGCACATATTCCAACAGCAGAACTCCACAGTAAAAACGTGTGCAACCCTAAGTATTTGTGGTAACACTGGCCATGGCTGATAGAGTTGACAGTCACCTTCATCATCACCAACTGGGACAGTTCCAGTCTGTAACTGTGCCGACTATGTGGGCCAGTGGAGCAGCTAATTACCGTCTTCATGGCTGACAGCCTGTCTGTCTGTCTTCACCTTCTCACTGTTTTAATTAGTTTCATTAATTAGACAGTAAGTAGGACACACTATCATTATGTCATAGTCTTATATATAGTTGGAATCTGTTAAACTCTGAACTCTGTCAGCTGTCCAGTCAGGAAAGAGGAAGGATGAGGACAGAGTCACGTACCACTGACTGATTGATGCTCAGTTTTCTTTGTTTTAACATTATAAATGCTGAGACGTCACCACAAAGGCAACATGAGGGCGGGATACTGAAGGTAGATGTTAGGAAGCTAACAGGTAGCAGCTGTTGCAGCTAAAAAGCCTGTTCATTATCTGTTATTCGTGGAATTAGCTTTTAGGCCAATGCGTGGAGCGGCAGCTAATCCTTGCACACACACACACACACACACATGAAGAAGATTATGCACACAGGGGAGATAATTAACCAAGAATATGGAGAGCTGGTGTGATTTTCTTCTGCATATTATCAGAGAATAATAGCTGACTGGTGCTGTGATGCATTATTGATCAGACAGTCACACAGTGTGTGTGAAAGTGTGTTTACTCTGCCACAGGAGACGTGCAGGCACTGAGTTGCTGCTCTAATATTCTCATTTAAAAATGGAGAAACTGTGAGGCAAAGACTGAACCAAACTGGGACGAGCTAATCTGGAAGATTTTATTGTATCACACTTTAATTTTACTGATACCACTAATTATGAATATCTGCCGTGAGAAATCTCTTCCCAAGTCATCCAGGAGCAAACTGAATTTAGTTTAAGTGGATCCTAGTCTGCCCTGATGAGAAGAAACACATAAAAATTTGTGCGAGATTTAGAACGAAAGAGAGCCAGATAAAGCCATCTTTCTATATTGAAATGGATAAAAAAGAATAGCTGAAGACATTCAGGACCCCAAAGAGTTATGTCAGACAAACTTAGATAATTTGGGACAAGACTAGTGGCTAAAAAACATCAAATTCAAAACATTCATAATATCAAAGAACCAAATAAACCAAAACAAAGTAACTACTCCAATTTCACGTCTTGATGCATGCTCAATCATCCAGGAAAGTAAATCTCCAAAAAGTTGATTCTGGATGTAGCGTTTTGTGGGAGAAACGTTTCGTCACTCATCCAAGTGGCTTCTTCAGTCTCAGCTGACTGCAGGTTTCCCCAAACTTATAAACAGTACATTTGCATAATGACTGAAACCAGCCCACTAAAGGAACAATGGGCTGGGAGGTCAGTTCCTTAATCATAATTATACAAATTCTCATGACCATTGATCAACAACCACTGACCAAAACCCACTGATCAAAGACCACTGAATGGTCCAGAGATGATCAAAGACCATCTCTGAATTGAGGAGGGGGCCTAAGTGTCCATCTTTCACCATCTTACAATGCTGTGATTGCAGCCATTCCCCAACTCTCTGTGAATGGTACTCATGGCCATTGATCAGTGGTTGTTGATCAATGGTCATGAGAATTTGTATAATTATGATTAAGGAACTGACCTCCCAGCCCATTGTTCCTTTAGTGGGCTGGTTTCAGTCATTATGCAAATGTACTGTTTATAAGATTGGGGAAACCTGCAGTCAGCTGAGACTGAAGAAGCCACTTGGATGAGTGACGAAACATTTCTCCCACAAAACGCTACGTCCAGATGAACAGAATCAACTTTTTGGATACTCCAATTTAAGACTATATCAAACCAAAACACGACAGGTGAGAACATCCAGGGCTTTATAACGCCAAACTAGGTGAGTTACTATTATTTGTTACAAAACTTAGCTAGGACCATTTAGAATATCAAACCGAGCTTTTCAGGGCCAAATAAAGCCAGACCATAATAAATGGGATAATTCAGGACCTCAAGCTGGAATCTTGGAGACCAAAGTGAGCTAAGCAAGGCTAGCTAGCAGCATTCAGGGCTTAACACAATTTATAGGACATTTTACATGCATAGAAATGCAGTCCTTCCAGGTGAGATCAAACAAAAGTACATTTCAACTAGATTTAGGCTCAAATAAAATTTGAATTTTGTGCCAGATTGAAGATCATAGAGAGCCAGACAAGCATAACTCACAGAACGGAAATGGTCAAATAAGAGTAGTTGAGAATATTCAGGAGGTCAAACATCAGGAACATCACGAAAACTGAGATTATTTGGGACCAAACTAGAAAGAGCTAGAGTGGTAGCAACCATTCAAGTCCCACAATTTAGCACTATTCTGGGCTGAATAAAAGCAAAACCTTTGATTATGCAACCTCGAATAGATCATCCAGGATAACAAATGGTACCATTTATAATATCAAAAAAGTAAGTGTTCCAATTTGCCACAGTGTCCCAGTATATTTGGGACTTTTAAACGTCAATTCAGGCTGACTGGGATCTGTGGGAACAAAATTGAACTAAGCTATAGGCTACCCTGGACCAAACTGGGATAACCCAGACCTGGTTGGTTAATTAACGGTCTCAAAGAAGGAGGTAATTCGGAGTGTGTTATGCTGCCTGATATGATTGAGTACCACATAAACCCAAATACATGTGTCTATTTGACTATCATCTGAAATCTTTGAGGACCAAAATGGTCCAGTTGCACAACTCAAAACCAAAAGCACCATTTCAGGACTCCCAGCTTGGATAGTATCTTTCTAGCAGTGTAATACCAAGTACTAGTAGCAGTATTCTGATTACCCAAATTTCTTGGTAGTACCTTTGTGTAGAAGGGGTGTAGTTTGGGTTGCTTCCTTCCCAGACATTCTTCCTTTGCGACGTCTAAAGCACAAGAAGCTTGTCTTGCACTTCCTGCTGGGCCTGTAGCGATATTGTGGTGGTGGCTCTGGCTCCTTGAATGGGGGTGTAGTTCTAAGATGAAAGGGGACAGGCATGGTGTAACCGGGACGGGGCTCTGGGGTTGGGGGGCAGGAACTAGTTCTGCGTCGCTGGGTGAGTACTGGGCAGTTAGGGCGCTGCAGCTGAAGCGGCAGAGACTGTGGATGGGGTTTACCGCAGGCCTCTGGAGTAAGGAACAGTTTCCCACGAACCTCTGGGGTGAAAGAAGGGTTGATATGGGAGCGTGGTGGGAGTTGCTGCGGGCGGAACCAGGGACTGTTTCCTTGATACTGCAGGTGAGCTGGGAGGGGCTTTTTTTCACTTGAGGCTGATGCAAGCTGTCCCACGCCACCTGCATTTAACCCATAGATGGCATCATGGTGCTGGTAGATTTTAGCTCTGAGCAGGCGCCGGCGCAGGCTGCCCTCTGTTTTTGGTTGCAAGGAAATCATCTTGCGTGGAAGAAGCTCATCTCGCTCTTCCTCAGGACCAGAATTCCAACAATGCGACGTCACACCAGGCCCCGCCCCCTCCCCACCCAGGCATTCCACATATGAAATCATTGTTTCTCGAGCTGTGATTAGGAGTTTGATGGGCTGACAGATTACAGGTGACTCACCACGACTAAACTACAATAGTATTATCATCTTTTCGCAGTAAGTCTTCTCTTGGAGTCAGTTTTCAACCCCTTGTTATTCAAACTCATAAAGAGATTTGTATCATCCAGGTCCTTCACAATAAATGTCCAAAGAGGATCAATAATTCCAGAAAAGGTCCTAATTCCTCCAAATTTAGTTAGCCCTCCCTTATAAAAGACTTTGATTCTGCAAAATAAGCATTAAAAATAATTTTTGCCTTTTTTAGTTGAAGAGAAAAATGAATGTCATTGGACGCACATATTTTCCAGTTATTCACAAAACGAGCCTTGAGCATTTCACAATAAAAGTCTTAAAATGCTATATCTTCACAAATAGCACATTTGGGTTCAGAACAACTATGCAAATTTGTATTATTACAAAAGGTTGATAAAAAATAATAATTAAAAAAAAATTCCCTAAAACAAAGTCCAAAATGTGCTCAGTCGTTTATAAGTTATAAGTTTATAAGTAAGATCTCCGGATCCTCATGTCCACATGTGCAAATGTCCATTTCTTACAACAAACAATCCCAACATTTCACAGTAAAAAAAAAAAAAAGAAAACCTTCGTGTGACCCTGGAATGAACGCAGTTAAAACCTTTAGGAGCTCTGTCCAACTTCTTCTTATTCCTTCACAATAAAAACCTCAGACCTCCAAACCACAAACCAAAAAGTCTCCCTCGGCCGATGTGAATCCAGAAATGATTACAGTCCAACAGTAAATGTGACTTTTTCTTCAGAGGTGTTGACGTAGTGCTGCTTTCTTTCCTCTCCTCTCTCTAACTCTAATCTACTAACAGGGATTATCCAGGTCTGCAGATGGCCGGTGTGGGACAGGTATTTATCACCACACTCACAACACATGTTGCTCAGTAATGCGTTACTGTGTTAAACTGGGTATCTCTAAATTTAGATCTTAAACAGAAGGTTAACATCCTTCACAGCTTAGTTAAACTTCACCTGCACACCACACGATGTGGGTTAATACACACCTGTCAACTGCAACAAATGCACCAAATCCTACTTCTATAGCTACAGTTAGCAGTTATAGAAACTCGCTGAGCCAGATAACGTTTATTACAGCCACAAAATGACGGCATTGACAGCAGCAAATCCTCTTTGGATTCATTGACCAATTAATGTACTTCAGAACCAACACTTCTTATCTTGATTCAGCATGCAAATACGCAGAATGGACATAATGATGTGGAGCTTGAACTATAGAGACTGCCATTAGTGTCATGTGCACCAAATCTCTACTAGATTTTATTTTGTCATCTTGCTTTTTCATTGTGTGTTATTGCACCTCGGCTTGGTTTTGCTGTTGCATGTAGCTGACCCTCAGCTACATGCAACATGATCTGTATTCCATTACCTCCATACTGAAAGTAAATAAATGCCTCAGTCAGGTATCCACTACCAGAACTGGATCCTGCTAAATAAAATGTTAAGAAGAAAGGGGACAGTCAGCAGTTGCAGCACATTAAGGGGAACCACAAACCAGTGTGGTTTATAGTGTTCTCATAAACCACACTGCCTCATTTGTGCACACAAACCTTCAACCAGGAAGTCCTGAAGAAGGACCTGTGTTAAAACCACTTGAACAATATCTTAGATTACCCAAGAAAAGAAACAAACCAAACTTTATATTACCATAAAGGGAAAATTCAAACGCTGATAGTCAGTGCTTGACTGGAACTTTAGATTCACACAAAGCATAAATGCACTACTGTCTGCTGTTCATCTGTTTGTTAACACAAAAATCTATTCAGCAAGTCACATGGCAGCAATTCATTGCCTTTAGGCATGTTTAATACGACCTGCTGAATTTTAAGCCGAGCACCACATTGGTGATGAAAGGTGATCTAAGCGCCTTTGAACATGCCATGGTTTTTAGAATTTACAGAGAATGGTCTGAAAAGTTGAAAATATCCTGTGAGCAGCAGTTCACAGAAGATTGGAGAGACAGCTTTGAGCTGATAGGAAGGCAACAGCAACTCAAAACCACTTATCACAACTACATATGCAGAAGAGCATCTCTGAATGCAAAGCGCATCAAACATTTAAGCAGATTGGTTACAGCAGCAGAAGACCACACCGAGTGCCACTGATGTCAGCTAAGAATAGAAAACTGAGGCTATGGTTCATGTGGATTCACCGAACTTGAACAAGAGAAGACTGGAAGATGTCCCCTGGTCTGAAAGGCCTTGATTTGTGCTGGTACATTCAGAGGTTGGATCCATCCCAGGTTCCAGCTGGTGGAGGTGGAGATGTGTCCAAAGTGACAAAACAAAACATAAACATAATGAAGAAATATTCACAAAGAAAAGCAGAATAATGAATGTCTCTGTTTTCAGTCAGTTTGGGAGGCTGATGGTATTTTGTTGGTAAAACTGTGAGGTGTTCCTTTGAGGTGTATGAGTCACAGGGAGGTGAGGACCACAGACAGAAAGAAAGTTAAAAATGTTTATTGTTTAATTATGAAATCAGTTCTTAAACAAAAACAAGAGTTTTTAACCAATTTTTAAAGGTATCCGTGCTTCATATAAAAGCAATGATAATATTCATTCGTTTTCTGCCTGGAGGTCTCCCTGATCAAACGCTTGATTGACTCAGGGATTCACCTGGCCAACAAAAAAAAGAGAAGAAGAGAAAGTGAGAAGGGTCCCATCAATCTTCAGTTCCTCTCCCCTAGCTTTTTTCCTACGTCATCCATCGTCTGTGTCCTGGCAGCTCAGTTGTGTTTTTGAAGTGAATGTCAGGTACTTGACAGGGGAATTTCTCCCGAGGGTGAAAGTGTTTACTCTGACGGATGATGGGACAAAAATAACTGATGCGATCTTGTCCTGGCGCATTCAGTTGTTATATTTTGTGCTTCTAACTCTTACTATTTTTTAACCACTTCACACAGGTATGATTAATATATTGAGCTTGCAAAACATGTAAATACGATCTAATACGAATACTAAATACTGCAAGACTTGCTTCAAGATGCATCATGAGTACAAATACAAACAAAATTGAGCTCTAATATGCAAATGTAGCTTATAATGATACAGAATGAGGCCACAGATGAAAGCAAACAATCTTAAAAAGAGGGACAATAAGATCATGGGTGAAACATTTAAACATTAACTGCTAATTTGTTTTGTAGCTAAAACTGAAACATCATGAGTCGATAAACATTCTAGCAAATTTTATGTGTGCTCTTTTTGTTTTTGTTTGCTTGAGGAAGTGCAGCTTGCAGGATTTCATTAAGGAAAGCTCCACAGCCACGTCTGAATCTGCAGGAGAAGGACAGCTGTGTTATGGAGGCTCAATGCGATGCTTCAGCCTGCCCCGACAGGCCGACAGTCATTAAAGACTTACACACACACACACGTGCCAGACTCAAGACTGCACACGTCTCTGACCCAAAACTTGGATGAACCAGCATCATCAGTACTTGCAGTATCAGAAGTACTTGTAGTAGTTGAAATACTAGCGGTGCTATTAGGAGCAGTAACCATAGTAACAGTTGCACAAAGGACTCCTGCAGCTGTAATCATGAAAACAGTGCATCTAGTCAACTCTTCACTCCCTCCATTAATCTCTCTCTCTCTCTCTCTGTGCTCAAAATAAAGCATGCTCAACCTTCTTCAGTGCTCCAACACAAACACACACACACACACACACACACACACACACACACACACTGAGACACACATTCTCTCTTTCTCACTCACACTGCAAAAAGGTTATGAAGATAACGGTGTGTGTGTGTGTTAATGTTGACAGATACAGAAAAAAATGACCCACATTTCATAACTTCATGCCCTCTCTCTCTCTCTCTCTCTTTCTCTCTCTCTCTCTTACCTTTTAAGCAGAGCATGTTGTCCTCACTCGCCCGGCGTCCCTCAATATGACACCCAGTATATTTGTGTGTATGTGTGTGTCTGCGTTTGTGAATCTGAGATGACAAAGACTAAAGGAAAACACAAGTTCAAACTCAGATACCTCCCTCTCTCCCTCTGTCTACCCTCCCTCGTTCTACCACAATAAAAGCCTTCTCGCCTCCTCTCTCCCTCCTCTCAAACCAATCCTCACTCAACCTGAAATTACTCTCCCATTACTCCTCCCTCTCACTCACTCAACAGGTGACCTTCAACCTCCCCATTAAGATGAGTATTTCTGCTTTGATAAAGCTTTGATCCACTCACTTCAAAATAAAAGCCCGGTCTGGCGTCATCTGCCTTGTTTTAATTTATTGTTTAACGTGTTATATATATATATATATTTGCAATGTATTGCTGCTTATATTTTAAAACATATAATTATTCTTTCAACCCCACCTCTCAATTTTAAATCTCTCCCGTGTTTTAAATGCATTGTAGAACAACATGCAGCAACACTACACATGAGGGAGGTTTGGGGTCTTCACACACCCCCGTTCTCTGCTGGCCATCGGGGGGGCTGGGAGGAGGTGTTGGCCATCCGATTGGGACCTGGGATGCGGGGCCTCCCTGCTGCTGCGGAGCCTGGGGCGGTCTGCTTGCCTCCACCCCGGGGGAAAGGGTAACATCTCCTGGGTCTAAATGCCGTTTCCCCCTCTGGGGGCGTGGATACCTGGACCCGGGGTATAGAGTATGTTTGGGGAGTGTGATTGTGTGTATGTCCATTTATATCTATCCTTACGTTGGGTGCGTGCTGAGTATTTGTATATGTGTGCATGAGGGTGGGAATGTATGATTGTGTCAATGTGTGCCTGTTTGTCTGTGTCTATATGTCAGGTCGGGTCTTAGACTCCACCTCTCTGGGAACTCCCAGGCCCTCCAAAGTGTGGAGGCCTATCTCCCCTCACCACGCTCCCTGCCGGTGACTGATGCCCTCACGGGTCGGTGCGTTGGTGGTTCTTGGTGTCCGGAGCTGGGCGCTCAGGTATGTACCAGCTCACTCCTGGTGGCTACTTAGCGGGGCCTGGAACCTGTTGCTCGGTCAGGCCTCTTCAGGGGCAAAGGGGTCCCTCGGGCCTCTGGGCCTGCGGCTCGGTTCACTCTGGCACAGCTGGCTGCCGGCAGAGCCGGCGGGCACGCCACTGCAGCCCCCTCTGGCTTCTGCTCTGTGGCTACTGGGTGACCCCTCGTCTGGGGCTCTACTCAGCTCTTCCCAGGAGGGTGGCACGGATGCCCCTCCGGTGGTCCACCTTGGGCTCTTGCACTCTGGGGCCTCTGGATGTCTGGAGCCTGGATCTCCTCCATGCCTGCTTCATGTCCTTGGAGACGGGGCTATGGCTCTCTACACGGAGAAACCTTTTGAATACAAGTGCGCTGATGCACACAGGTGTTCACTGTTCATAGACATAAACTACACCTTTCTTAGCTGCTACTTTCAAGCACATTGTGCGCTGTCGGTCCTACGTGCTGCACAACAACATTCAATAATTAGTATTTACTGCTGTTTACACTTAGCTAGATTGATGCTCATCTAGGACAAACATCTTGAGAAAGTTGAGGGTAAACAGTAACGTTTCCCCACCCCCACCCCTAAAAAAAAGAGAAGAGAAAAAACAAGCAAAACAAAACAAGCAAAGAAAAATAAAATACAACTGAAAGGGAGTAAAGAAGAATAAAGAATAAAAATACCTTTATGAGCGATGACGAAGCAGTGGATGACAGAGATGTAGTGCTCTGCTTCCTCAGCAGGTGGTGGGTTTCTGGAGACAGGATCAGCCTTATTAATCACAGACTAAGGAGCACACGCTTCAGCCTGATTATAAATAATATTCAATAAACTTTATGTATCAGTTTCTTCTATTATCTGTATTCATTTATATCTAGTTCACTTGAAAGTGTAGGCTAGTTTGTCTCACCAGAGCCGGAAGATTTTATGTTTTTTTCCTCTATAAACGAAGGAATGTCCGACAATTATAAAACACCCCAGAGATCTCGCGACAATTGAATGCTAGACGAGAGCCTGGTTAAGGGAATTTTGTGATTGGTCAGTGGCGGACGGCTGAAGTGAGTTGATTGGCTGTGCTGGAGGTAAACACGGAAAAGGGCGGTAGCAGAGAATCTGCTGAGCAGGCCGGCGGTTAGCCTAAAAGATGGAGATTTAATCCGGTTCAAATGTTTCTCCTGAGTGGTTTTATTGTTATTTCAGGTTCAGGATCTTTGTTACAAACTAACACAGCCGGCGGTGGAGTCAGGTGGGTGGAAAAACCTGGTTAAAATATGTAGTTTTTAGTGCAGGCAAGCCTGTTAGCTGCGCTCTTCTATCCCATTGATGTGAACAGCGTGCAGGAGCAGGGTTACCGTTATCCCAGTCCCAGGATAAACCGGGATGAACCAGGATAAGGTGACTTACTCTGGAGACAAATCTCACTCCTAAATGTGCTTAAGTGTTGAAATTGTATCACTGTTAATGGGGAAAAAGATTAAATATTAAAAGAATCCGTTTAAAGGTTGAATGTATTTGATGAAGATAAGTTTACAGGCTGTGGAGGGATGGAAGTAAGAGACGTCCAAAGTACCTGGTTGTGATTTCCTGAAGTGTTAGATTATTTTAATGGAATCTGTTTATTTATTTTTTATATATATTTAGAGCTGCTATTTTTAAACCGGACTATAGTAAAAAACCCACACATTTCTGCTGCTTGTGTGACAGCAGAGCACACAGCACAGATTTTTACATGTAACGTGCACAATTTGGTTTCGGTAAAGGTCTAACATTGGCTGTTTTTGAAGTTTTGTATTCCTGGTTGAAGCAGACATAAAATATACTTTTTGAGCAAATATTTCGAAATTGGATAAATCGAGCCCGACAGATATTTTGCTATTTCCCAATCTATTTATAACAAGCAATAAAGAAATGAAAACAAAAATATAGAAGAGACAAGAGAAACACCGTTCAACCATGTTATGACTGTTGGTGTTGCATAGTTTGTCCACCAGAACGCACTCTACATTTAGCTTTAAGAATTTTTTATCTTGATCTTAGTGGCAGTTTTCTGAGCTCACCTGGTCCTGACCTGCTCTGTACTATCTTTGCAGGGATGTCGGTTATCATACAGACTCGTGGTGAAGTAGGCGGGGGTGTCGCGGCTCACCTCCAGTGCCCCCACTGTGGCCATTTCTCCAAGAGCCACGCCCATCAGCTCTCCCACATTGCGGCATCCCACCCCTCCTGCCTTGACGGTGTGGTGATGGGACGCCTCGGGAACATCCTGATGTACCAGAGTGGCGCCCGGCTCTTCCACTGCTCCTACTGCTTCTACACCAGCAGAGACTTCACCAAGCTCTACAAGCACATCATCACCAAACACTGCATGGATGAAAGGGACAAGGGAGGCGACAACGGGAGCGAGAAGGGTGACGAGGAGGACGAAGAAATGAAAGATGCCACCAAAAGAAAGCAAACTATTAAGACTGAGGAAGAAGAAGAAGAAGGGAAAGGTGACGCCAAAAGAAAGAAGAGCAATGAGGAGGAAGGAGAAGGAGGGAAAGATGAATCTAAAATAAAGAGCATCAAGACTGAGGAAGAGGAGGAAGGATGCAGGGACGTCCTGAAAAGAAAGAGGAGCAGTGAGGGTGAAGAAGAGGAGGAAGGAGAGGGGGTGGAGTCGGTTAAATGCGAGTATGATGACAAAAGCGTGCTACTGTTTGATGGCGCCAGGTACCGCTGCCTAATCTGTGGTTGGAAGAACAAGCTGAAAGCTGTGGGTGTCAGCCACGTGGTGCGCAAGCACAACATTCCCAAAGCGTACGCCAACCAGGCCATCAGACGTGACCTTGCCACAGCCAACCAGATGCAGAGTGGCGGGGGGGTGGAAGAGGAGGAGGCAGCGGTGGCCGGGCTGAGCGGTGAGCTGCTGAAGGAGGAGATGGAGGCCACGGCCAAAGTGGTGCGCTTCATCTCCAACCGCTTTGTGTGCCTGATGTGCGGCTGGAAGACCAAACTCAAAGGTACCCGCCCACGCACGCAGCTCAAATCAAACTGATGCAGATAAAAAAACATGAACTCAAGGTCCCAGGTACGAATCCCTGCACCTGCTATTCTTTGTAATGACCAGCAGGGGGCAGAAAGCAGTTATTACATGTATGTGTAATGTAACACTTCTGTACTACTTAGCGTTCTGTGTTTTGTAGCCGTTTAACAGACTGTTACCTGGAGGACTGCACCAAACTGGGACAATAAAACTTTGTGGTGATACACTGCCCCCTGGTGGTAACATTTTAAAATATATTTAGAAGAGACTACCGTAACTACAAAAATGACCTTTTAATGTGACATTTACGTCTTAAAGCTTGTATGCATGGCACAGATACCACATCGGGCTGTTGCTTTAAATTTGTAAATGTGAGTTAAAATCCCAGAAATGAAGGAAAGCAGACATAAAACGCCAGAAAATGTAAACACAATCTTTACATTTTAATTACTCTTTAAGCTGACTTCTGTAGTATTCTTTTGGACTTTTAAAAAGATTAGATATGACTTTTTTGACTTATTTTATGCGAATTATTATATTTTATAACAACAGCAACAACAAAAGAATTTTAATCAGCTTATATTTGGTAATTGTATCTTTTTGGTTGTTGTTTTTTTTTTTTTTTTTTTTTAAGCAAGCAAAACTAAAAAAATAAAAATCTTTATCTAATTGTTTTTCAAACCAAACAAGCAAACAGATAACTAAAAATAATCCAACATCAAAAACTATAGATTTATGTTTTTATTGTCATCTGTGTCGCTGCAGGTTTCGCCATCAGTCACGTGGTGCGTTGCCACGACGTCGAGCGGCCGTACAGCTGCAAGGACTGCAAGCGCAGCTTCTTCTTGCCGAGCCGGCTGCAGCGGCACATCAGCTCCGCCCACCGGCCCGGCCGCTACGCCTGCCCCTTCTGCTGCTTCAGGTCGCACTTCCTGGGAGGCTTCGGGAGACACTGCAGCCGCTGCAACGCCCGCGAGGAGGAGGGGGATGGCGGTGATGGAGGGGCAGTGGAGGAGGAGGACAACGAGGAGGAGGAGGAGGAGGGAGAGGACAGGAAGGAGACAAGAGGGGAGAAGAAACGCAGAAGTCTGGGGATGGTGGCGGCGGAGGAAGACGACGATCAGGACGAAGATGACGAGGACTGAAAAGGAGGAGGAGCTACAGAAGCACGCGATACTCCGCTGAACATTTTTAACCTGCAGAGAACAAATATCTGTTTCACCGAGTCTGAATAAACTTCTTTTTTTTTTACGATTCGTCTGCTTTAATGAAGCTTCGTGTCTTAAATTTGGAGATTCGGGTGTTTGAAGCTCGACTGTAAAAAGAGCTTCAAATCACCGCTTGAAAATGAATTTGATGGCGTTCGTGGAGACTGCTCACATCATCAGCATCTGGATCCAACTCTTTAACAGACTGAGTTTGTTTAATTACGCTCAGCTGAATGTAACCGCTGGTTTAAACTTTTTATTATTCACGGTTTCATTCACAGTTTAATGCAGCGGTCTTAAAGATTTAAATTTAAATGCATGTTTGAGGTCACTGTGATCTCGGAACACGATTTCTCATCTGACTTGTGTCCATTTAGCTGCCAAACTACACTGGGGAGACGGCAAACGTGTTTAAACTCATCACTGCCAAAACTTTTGGACACAACTGAACTCAAAACTAATATTTTCAGCTTTTAAAAGGTCAGAATTGAAAGGTTTAGTAATGATGTGACACATTCACATTAGAAACCCAAATTAAGAGTCTTACGCGTCACTGGTCTTGACACTGCAATTGATTTTTTTTAATATTCATGTATGGATCACCATTAAAAACTATTTGTTTAGGTCTAGGAACCGCTCGTGGCCTGCTGCTTTGTGTTTTCTTGGTTTCCATGGGGATGTGTAAACGGGAAATAAGCTTACCGTTAACGTAGACAAGGTTCAAAGTCATGCTGTTGTCTGTAGTGACTGCATTAACTTACTGAGCACTTACTGCTGCTTCAGTTTTACATTAATAGTATTAAGCTGACAAACCAAGTGGACGTTTATTGTGAAGTAGCCAAAGGAAATGCAACATTGGTCAGCAGCATTTACTACTATAGTACAAGAATGATTTTATCATCCATCCTAAAATGTCTGGAGAAGAGAGGAGCTACCTGACAGAGGTCAGTGTATGTGCAAAAACACTTTTTTTTTCTAGTTTTGGATCTGGATCGCATCACAGAGAGCAAATCACGTGAGGCACACAGAAACCCCGCCTACCTGCTGATCAAACCTGTTTGTAAGGTGCAGCCAATTGGAAAAACTGGCGGCTAAGACAGCCTGTGGTACATGTGAAGCTCCTCTGGAAAAGTGTAAGAGCTTCCAGGAACTGGCCAATCAGAATAAAATCAACTTTAAGGGAGCAGAAACAATTTGTTTTATAAAAGCTGTGAAAAGGGCAGGTATCTGAAATAAACTCAATCTTTAAAAGGCTGGTGAAGTCTCACTAAAGCTCTGGAGTTAATCTTTTTACAGTGTGTGAGAAAATCACCTTCAAGCGAGCGTGTAAAAGTAAAGCGACTCAGTAGCAGTGAATATAAGAGATTTATTTAATCCAAACATACAAAAACAAACCCGCTGACTGTCCCGCCTCCACCGGACAGAAAGGAAGGAGACCTGTTTTAAGATACCAACTCAAGTCTAAGAAAGCAGCGTGAAGCATACAACACTTTAACCCCCAGATAAAAGAAACCCAAGTCCTCTTCTCTTATCACACTCTGCCTGCCCTTGCGTGTACACATTATTTTGAAATAATTTTTTTTCTTTGAGGAAAAAGCACAATAAACCCAGATTTTCTTTTTCACTGCACCAACTTAAAGCCGTATGACTACAACTCATCTTAAAGGTAACATATCAATCTATAGCTGCAAGTATTTATTATTGTATTAATTTACTTTCTTTATTGTGTCTCTCTCGGGTTTTAATACTGGCTGAAGGTGTGATTTGCTGGCACATGACAAAGGATAAGCACCAGATTTAAGGAGCAGAAACCATAAAAATATGCAATAAAACCTTTGGCTGTGGAGATCTTTCCTTTTTAATAACACACATAACAGCTGCACTGCTCAGTTTATCCACTAGGGGGAGGGCTAATGTTGAATCGCCTCTCTCAAATTAAAAAAGTGTCTCATATGAAAGCCTTAAATAATTCCTAAAAGTTTAGGCTTCAGACATGTGAGACATTTGAGTGGTTGCTCATCGCTAATCCAACGATATACCTGCTGTTTACTAACACAGGAAAAATTTGGAATATTTGATTTCAGGTTTTCAGATTTTCCTTGTTTACCTTTGTAGGTGTTGAATGGATTTGTTGGATGAAAAAAATCCTTTCGATGAGGCCACATTGGGCTGGTTGGTGTTTTCTACACCAAATGACTGCATGCTAGGATTAAATGACCACACACATACTGAAATTTTCTTCCAGCGTCTCTCAGATTACACTTTAAGACGGCAGCATAACATCTTTTCACCTGCAGATACTGTGAAGTCTCCATATTTTTTGGAAAAGAATCTCTCTTTCATTAAATTTTGGCTAGGAAGCCATAAAAAAACAAAATCTATCAGTAGTTAGGCTTAAGTTCCTGCCCCCCCCCCAAAAAAAACACTGCTTTTCTCATTTAAAGAAGGAGAAGCATTATCCCTCTGAGAACTAAAATCTTATGGACAAAAGTAACAGACCCACATTTTTTCCATTTCACAAAAAACCTCCAGATTTAAGTCTTGTAGTCGACACAAATCGGTATTTTCCTCATTCTAAACTGGAACCTGAAGCCACCGGCGTCAGTTTGTTCCCTGCTGTGTTTGTTTGGGAGCCATAGATCACCACGGTGCTCCTTTAAAAGGCCAACGCCAGTGGCGTCCAGCCCGTCTCATCCTCACTTATCAAACAGTGTCCTGACAAAAGCTTAAACACCCAACAGAAAAAGACCATTTCTATAAAACTGCACTTTCACATTTTGATTTTGTTTCACTGGCAGCTGGAAGTTGGTGCGACTCGGTCCCCGTATGGCTCTGCTTGGTGGGTTCACTGGTACAACCAGTCCCATAATCCCCTGCTGCGAGTCAAAGGCCATACGGAAGCTTTTAATGTTCATCGACCCAATTAACTGACATCAGCATGTTATGATGTTGGGAGGTCAGAGGTCAGATGTGTCGAGGACACCATGCTCCCTCCAAGGCAGCCATGTTGATTCCCCTAAGGTCGTCGAAGTCATCGCCGTCTCCGTCGCAGTACTCGCCGTCGTCGTCGTGGTCGTCGAAGCGAGGCGTGTAACTAGCCAACGCCTTCTGCTGCTTGGATCAGATGTCGTCCGGAACAAAACAGAAGAGACAACAGAGCGTGAGCAGCAAGTGCTGAAGGTTGGACAGTCTGAAGCTGATCAATGAGATCATTAAAGGAGGCGACGCCTACTTTAACCCTCCAATACAGAAGCAAGACACGGTGTTGGTGGCTGATCTGCACGTCTGTACCAGTTTTTTACCTGTTTGCAGAGAAGTTTTGGCTCACTTTTCAGCCATTATGCGTTTAATTTTTGGTGGTCTCTGCAGGTACTTTATGGTGCGCTTGGACACCATACTGGTATCACACCATACCAAGATATTTAGAAAGCCTAACAGTGTCACTTACACTGACACAGATGTTACGCTGAAGTCATGTTTCACTAAAAAGCCGCTAGAGGGCATCCCCTCAGCAGTGAACAGTATGCTGAGCTCAGTGAGTTGTGCAAGATAGCTAATTACAGTGTAATTAGTAAACTCTTTAAATTAATTTTAGGCTTGAGTTCTTTGAAAAAAGGCGAGCCAGCCAACCCCGGTGAAGCTGTGTGACGGAAACACTTCAAACTGGCCCTGAAGTCAGCTCCTGATGTCCGCTGTCTGCAGCAGGGCTGCTCTCAGCAGCTAAAATCAAACAAACTAAAATCTGGACAGTCAGACTCTCTCAGTGTAGCTAATGATTTTCCATCACCAGCAGCTCAGCCTGCAGCTTTTACATTTTTAAACTCAGACTGCAGAGAGTGAGAGATGCAAGATGCAACAAACCTCCAGAGTACAGGGGACTCCGAAGATCAAAATTGTTCTGGGACCTGAAACTGAAGCGATCACAACAGCCAAGTATTGAGGCTTCATTAATGTTTCCAAGATTCAAAGTTATTTAGGAATCTTGTTTCCCCCTCCAGGGCCCTGTTTCAGGAAGCCGGTTTAGAAAACTCAGAGTGAAAAACGATACTCAGGGTTGAGTAACCCCGAACTGTCCAACTCGGAATATTCGGTTTCAGAAAGGCTGATAACAAGTAGTTCAGTCAACGCGGAGTTGCTTTAACCCCAAGTTAAGCGCGCGCACGAGGATACATAAAGCCCTGATTAGTGGAGCACAGATTAAGCGAGTCACCATGGAGACGGAGGGAAAGAAGGCGCGGTCAATGTATTTTACAGCGCTTGAGGCCGAAATTCTGATGGCAGCATATGCCGATAACATGCAAATTTTGCAGAAAAAAAGTAACACAGCCTCAGCTGCAAAAGAAAGGGAGCATGCATGGCAAAACATAGCCGACAGAGTCAATGCGTGAGTGTTAATTTAAACATTGATCTAGGGATTTCCACCCATTTAACACGTTATTTTATTATATTTTATTTTATTTATTTTATACATTTTATTTTGTGATGTGATGTGAGCGCAGGTGCAACCCAACAGGCCCCAAACGTTCCTGGCAGCAAGTAAAAATGAAATATAAAAATATAGTCCAAACAGGTAAGGTGTAATTGTATTATGAGCCATAGTGCTTGGTCTGTTTGTCCGATGTAAATCAATTGCAGTTAGAGGCTACATTAATTTCCCTCTGTAAGCACTTATTGAAATTATCTGAGCACATTACAAGTACATATTTGCTTACTCTGTATGCTCAAATGTGACCCGTTATAGCCAACAGAAAAAAAGCGGAGGCCCGAAAAACAGGTGGGGGTCCTCCACCACCACCACTCACAGAGCCTGAGCATTGGCTTCCACATTTGTGATAATGTTGGCAGCATCATCATATGATCTTCACAGTGCAGAGAACACAAATTAGCATCCATTACTATAATGAAATAATTTGTTAGTTTGAAATGCTACAGGGAACTATGTACCTGTACATTAATGCTGTGGAAAGACTTCCTGTTCACATAGTCTCCTTCATTTACTGAAGGAGCAATGATTGGAATGTGAGTGCCATCTGTACAGCCAATCACGCCTGGGAACCCTGAAAATAAATGTAAAATTTAAGTAGTAGTTCAAGTATCACCACATCATAAATTGAAGTTTTGTTCATCCTGATACCTGCAATTTTGTGGCATCCCTCTTTGATAGAATCTTGTGGGTCTATGACCGGGGAACACCACAAACGAGTACAGGAGACGTTTCAGTGCAACTGTAACATTCCTGACTGCCCGACAGACGGTAGCCTTGGAAACGTGCTCAGCGTCACCAATATTATACAGAAAGCTCCCGTTTGCAAAAAACCGAAGTGCAATACAAATAATATGTAATGAACTGAGAGCATGTCCGCGATGTGTCACATGGCAATATTAGGCCTGAGGATGTTATTCAAATAACATTATAGATTGTGCTGAAAACGGTAACGTTCACACAGAAATCATCAGGAAATGATAAAATGTCCAAACGCGCTCTGATCACTCTCTCCCGGCGGAGAGCTCTGCGGAGAATTTGGGCTTCAACATCTACTGGCTCTTCAAGGAAGGAGCACGCCATGTCTGACACTTCCTACAGTCAGGTTTCTGACAAAGAGGCGGAGAACGTCAGGGTTAGTTGAAGTAAACCTGCTAGGGGGCAGGTTAGCTTCACGGAGTGTGTCGTCATAGTAACTCACTCAGAATTAATCTAAACTCGCTTTGTGAAACCGAAAACCCAGAGTTTTCGTTAACTCAGGGTATACTTACTCAGAGTTTGCACTAAACCGGCTTCCTGAAATAGGGCCCAGGTAAGGAAACTAGTAATTCTGGTAACTTGATTTATTTATTTGTTCATTTTATTGGATTATCGGTTCTTTATGAATACACCTGACCCACACCTGAAGACAGCACTGTGGAAATCATGTACATCACTGTATACGTACAGAGCTTCCTACTGATTCTTTTAATATACACAGCTCTGCTCAGATACATTACTTCTTATCTCTGTACATGCATGTGTAGAAACCATAATCAAGTCATCCTTCTCCTTGTGTTTGATTCCTGACAGTTTACATTTGCTGCACCTTTTACCTGAAATAATCTACAATTAAGCACAAACAAATTGTCACAGTGGAAGACTTAAGAATATCTTAAAGCATTAAACAAACAATTTCTTGACCTTAAAGTTGCTCTTGTCCTTGATATCATCTCCTCATCCTCTTATATTTATGTTTACTGCCCTCAGCTCATTAGAGTAAAGCTGTGCTGCATAAACCTGGAAGTTTGACTTTTCATTTTGTCTTCCTGCAGTACCTTCTCAGCCACTTCCCTTTGCAGTAATCCTGTCTTTGTAGTTCATTTGTCTCCAGTTAACCAGCCATGTGCATCAATGCCAGATGTTGAAAACCAACAAATAATTACGTTTCAGTTTTGACTTCAGTCTAAAATCCCCTGAAAGTGTCTTTTGATTTTCAGAGCGTTGCAGAACCTCTTACCGTTCGGACCACAGGCTCTCTGAAGGGGGGGCAGACCATGTGGAAACGAGGTATGGCCACGTGAAAAACTTCCTCTTTACTGGCTATGAAAGAAACAAATATGAGAACAGCAGCAAAACATCTGGGAGGCGTTTCTGTTACAGGTGGAGGTAGTTACCAAGTCTGTGGAAGGTGTAGTGACCCTCCATGTACTCTGACGAGGTGGAGAAGGTCGTGCAGCTGGCGTACTCGTGTACTTTTCCAGGCGTCATGACCGGGAACTCCCCTGCACAGATACACACACAAACACACACATTCAGCAGCTGGTCTCAGCCAATCACAGTGGAGCAGCCCAGGTGTGATGCGGGCAGCGTACCGACCACGCCGGGACCCTGGACTTCCTCCACGTTGCCATCAGAGGTGGTGATTTTCCAGTAGCGGCTGTCGAGCTGACAGGCAGCTTCAGGCGAGGCGCTGCTGGACATTTCTATTCTGAAAACACACGCCGGGTCATTAAAACGCTGAAAAGAGGCGGTGAGAGACATGGCGAGCAGAGAGGAAGTTACCTGATGCGGTAGGTGAAGAAGAAGTGTGGAGGATGGACGGACGAAAGCTCTGGCAGGAAGGAGGTAGAAACGGAGACTGTGATGTCGCCGGTGGTTGCCACGCAGCTTTTGTCGTGCACATACCTGCAGAGCAAAATCAGCTTTGAGCTTCACAGAGGCTCAAACACACAAAACACTCATTAACGTGTGCGCGACTCGTTGTTACCTGAAGATCTGGTCTCTGATGATTGGATACTCTCCCGTGACGACGTTGTGCACGTAGGTCGTGAACCACTCCAAGAAACATGAGCCTGAACACACAAACACTCACAGTTTCCCACGTTTTCATGCTCAGGGTTTCTGCAGCTTTCACACAAAGTTAAAGAATCACAGAGAACAAACTGACACAAACTTATAATCTGTCTGGGTGATTTATCCAACTGGAGGAGAGAAATAAATCAAGCAGCTGCTGAAACGGTCTCGTGTTTAGGACTTTCGGTTCGGTCTAAAGTAGCTTATACCTCAACTTTATACAAATGAATGAAGAGTGGACGACTTGAGTCAAATGTTCCTGCAAACCTGAATCTATCAAATCACATTTCACAGCTGGATGCGTGGACAGTACCTGGGTTTAGCTAAACCACGGCAAAGACGAGTAAGCCCAGTGATAGACCCGCCTCTCACATGATGACAGCTGTGATGTGTTCCAGCACACTGTGATGCTGAACTGAATGTAGGGAATTCAAATGTTGTCTTAACTCTGTGAGATTACTCAGATTCACTGCTAGACCTGTTGTTTCTCTCTTTATGAGCGTAGGTGACATCACCAAGAAAGCAGTCAGATACACTCAAATTCACCTGCATCTTTATCTGCTCTTTTTTCCACCTTGAAACTTTCAATGTCTATAATTGCCGTCTGACAGTTTGTTCAGCTCATAGATCTCTTGAACTATCAGCCCGAAAACCTTAAACCACCAAGAAACCTGCAGTGAGTCTGTCAAGTTGGTCGACCTTTTGCCTTCATTTCCTTCTCATTGCATCCATCTTCAGACAGTGAGTGAGGGAGGAGGTCCGTCTGCCTGACTTTTGCGACCGCGCAGTATCATCTGTGGAGAATTTACATTACAACTATGCCACGCCCCAGGCAGCGGACTTCAAAGAAGCATAACAGGAATGACTTCTTGGCCGCCGGATCTCCAGCTGTCCGTGTCCGCAACGGAGTATAATTAAGACCTCAGGCATCGTGTTTCCTTTAATGATGTGAATTTCAGGGCAATTTTGGTTTTCCGTTTGCTGTGTGGCTCCAAGACCCGAAGCAGAGTTTTTGTTAACGAATTTAACTAAAGAAAAATGGGTTATTTAAAAAAACAAAACTGCATCGAACAAACGCCCGCCTACTTTAAGAAGTTTGGACTGCAGTAAAAACAAGAGCAGGGTTAGGGTTCAGGGTTTGTTATTTGCTCTGTTTAAATCCGTTTTAACCCACCTGACATATTGATTATTTTTTATTTATGTGGATATAGAAGATGTATTAATTTGTTTAAAAAAAAAATACTGAGTCAGAGGTCAAACATGACATTTTAAATCTTTACACGACCTTCTATATATTAACATTACACGCTGAGTTGACCATGAAGACTGGATGTAAGAAATATTTGAACATGACCTTTCTCTGCACTTCTACAAAGCAGAATTCAAAATTTTTCACGTAATTGTGATTACAGGTAGAAAGTTTATTTTAACACCTGAGAGAATTGGACCTTTTTGTTTGACGGACTTTTGGACCTGGAAATGTTTAATGACATCAGACTGAACGAGAAGACAAGTTGCAGAAAAGCTTGTGACATCCAGCTTTAGAGTTCGACAGCAGGGCAGCAAAAACAAACAGATCAAACAGAGAGACGAGCTGTCGCTGTTAAAACTGAGAGGAGAGTGCACGGTGAGACACTTAACAATGTTCATCTGAACTCCTGTGAAGAACTATGTGATAATACAATTGCACTCAAATACATTACACCCCAGTCAAATACAGTTAACTGACTGAACATACAGAAATGTTCTACTGGAAAGCTTACAGGATACTTCAACATAGAGGTTTAAAAAGACAAAAAGTAAATGAAATGATTTTTTCTTCCTAAAACCGATTCAGCATTAATCCTAAAAGCCTTTTAACAGTTCCTCTTCAAACTTAAATATCACTTAAATACTCATTGCACAAGTTTTTCACAAACTGTAAATAACAACTTGTCTTAAATTCTCTAAATATTTAGTATTTGTTTTCTCTTTATCGTTATTATTACTGCTATTTTCTGTTATTTTCTTCTTAATTTAACTGCATACTTCTATATGCTCATGTAAAGCTGACGAACACGAGCCAAAGTATTTCGTTATGGGTAAATGTGGCTACACTGTTTATCTGTACATGACAATAAAACTTAAAACTTGAAACAGCAGTGCTCAGAATGATCATAAAGGCTTCCTGTTTCTGTTCTGTTTGTGGTTTAAAATAATATGAGATTAAACTGGAGGCTGTTTTACGGGTTTATACCTAAATTATGTTTCAGTTTGGTCTCGTGCGGCTTAATTGAAAACCCCTCTTAACCCAACGTCATAAACTTCCACATAACCTGACGTGCACCAAGAAATGGGACAACACGTTGCGTTGACGCAGCCCACAATGACTAAAGGTGTAGAAGGTTACAGCGTAGGGTTAAAAAGAGCTGACCTGCTGAAGCAAAATTAAGGCATCAGTCTGAATTTTGATTTGAAGACACAGTTGGTTCTAAGCGATGTTTAATTAAGATTTTAATAATTTAAGTATGTGGTGTAGTTTTAATATTGAGCCACTAGATGGCATTGATGTCAGCTTTGATTACCATGTCAAACTTGCAATTCACTAATTCTTGTAAATCTTCCGTTTCACGAACTTTGGAGAACGACACCCTGATCACAGCAATTCTACTGAAGCTGAAAGAATCTGGACTCTTACCTCTAAGTGTTTTTTGATTTTAGGAAAAGTAAGAGCGCTTAGACCAGAAATTATACACGTGGTCTGCCTAAAAAGTCACCAGTGACAGGAAAATGAAAACAGGAGTCATCTGCAAGTCGAAGAACTTCCTGACCTAAAACCACAATTCATACTTTAAAATGTTAAATAACATTTTCTGAATATAACATTTCTAACACAGTTGCAGATAAAGACTGGCGCTGACCTGTGATGAACATGTCGATGGCTGAAGGATCCTGAGCCGTCTGATCCTGAAACACAGAAAGAAGAAACAGTTCCAAATATGTCCACTGAATGCTACAGAGCATTTACTTTGAAAGAATAAGCAGACAGTAAATGTGCTGACCGGGCAGGGGTAGAAGCTCTCAAACATCTGGCGCCCCTCAGCAGGCTCCAGCGCCATATACTGACTGAGGCCTGTGTGGAAGCAGAAGGTGAGCGGCAGGCAGCGCCTCATACCCTTCCTCTGCTGGAAGCCGCCGGCTGCCGTCTCCACATCCAGCAGCACCTCGGAGCGGTAGTGGTTGGACAGAGACATGCTGCCCATCAGCCTGAGGACAGAGAGACAGGTGGAGAGGAAGGTGAGACAGATAGAAGGGGGTGTGGCTACAGTCTGTGTTCTCAGGCTGACACTGACCCTGGGATGACCAGCTTCTGACCGTTGTGGATGCGGTAGGAACAGCGGTAGTCGTCTGGGAGCTTGCAGCCGATCTGTGCCTCGATGTCATTCAGCTCCACCTCGGTGGTGCCCTCTGAAGACAGAAACAGGAAACATCACCTTTAAAGGCGATGCTAATGGGCTGACAGATATAAACAAAAAAGGTTTTCTTGTAGTTTATCTTCAGGAGAGCTCAGACTTTACATGCAATTACTGATTATCAAGTTTTATAGAAAAGAAGGTGACGAGATGTGTGAATGACTGAGAAACATGAGCAGAGAGCAACCCAACAACTTTCAAACATCAAGAAACACTTTACAGCAGAACTTTGTTTTACTGAAGCAGAAACAAAAGAACTTGATTCTTTTAGCTCAAGAACAAAGAAAATTTGGCAGAAACATGCAGATTTCTCCTTGTTACACTAAAAATGGCAGAGCAGTGAAGGCAAGCCTGAAGCCATCTGCTTCATCTGTCATAAAATAACGAGTAGGGCTGCCACGATTAGTCGACTAATCACGATTACGTCGACTATTAGAGGCTTTTTTTTAGTGTTTTATTTGTTCCTGAGTAAATCGTTTGGCTGAGATTAAAGTTATAGTTTTTACACAGCTGAATAAACGTCAAGCAGACAGCTGATTATCAGAAGTGTGAGATGCTCGAGAATATACTCCGGTGTCCTGTTATATTTTAGATAGCAAGGAGTTTATTAAACTTCACCGAAACAATCTGCAAATTTCATTAAAATTTAATAAACTATCATCTTGTCTTTATTTTTAGTTAGCACATACCTTAAACACTTAAAGCTGTAAGCTAATGATAGTTATATAAGAGCAGATGCTGCTGGTGCAATAAGCTGTAGGTTTTACGTCCAATGGATGATGATCTGATTAGTCGACTAATCGCAAAAATAATCGGTGACTAGTCGACTATGAAAATAATCGTTTGTGGCAGCCCTAATAGCAAGTGAAGCGAGCCATGAATTTGTTTATTACTCAGCTGTCTGTTGACTTTACTTAAGCCTCTGAAAACAGGGGGGCGTGTTTAAAATAGCTGTAATTCATAAACAGCTAATTCTGTACTTTAGTTAAACCCTTTGAAACAAACCTGAAAGTCTGGATTTTAATCACATATTCATTGTTTCGTGTAAAATCCACTGTGGTGACGTGCAGTGAACTTCAGGCTTTGTTGATGCAGTGAGCACAAAGAAAGCCAAACTCGGAAAGAATCTTTTTGTTAATGAAGAACAACATTTTTATTTAATTTTCAAACCTCTGTTTTTAAAAGTCTAGAATTCTGGTGTTGCCTTTCAAACAAAAAGCCTGGCTATTTCCAGTTTGAACGATGTGATATCTGTGCCAGCTGTGGTGCATCCAGCTGTTGAACTGTTGTGTGACACCTTTGAGTGATGCGATCATTCGTGGACACCTCTGCTGCAGGAAGCTCTTGAGCTGCTCCCACGCCCTCTTCAGCACTGCGTAATACTGGATGTACCGGCCCAGATCAGTGTAGTACTGCTTGAAGAGGCAGAACCAGGACACACCGCTCTGCAGTCGGTCGTCACTAAGCGAGCATACAGAGAGAGAGAGAGACAGAGAGAGGAGAAAAGTCAGAGTGCGGTGAGGCTGCGGCGAGGTGTAAAACATGTCGGGGTGAACTCACTCTGTCAGCAGCCAGTGTTTGCAGCACTGAGACTTCCAAAGAGGATTGTGCTTAGAGAGCTCGTTCAGGCGCCTGCTGACAAAGCTGCAGCTGAGGAGGAGGGAGAGGGGGAGGAGTCAAACACAGAGAGAGGAGTTTTATCTCAAACACATCTCGTGGTTTACACGAGAGCAAACAGATATAATGACACATCCTGAAAACTACTCAACTTTATTTAAAATTTATGTTTATTTAAAACAATAATTTTATTTAAACCTGAACAACATATTTAACTGTTTTATCAACTAGAAAAGTTTTACGACATATTTATGTACCTTTGCTGCAGGAAACCAGTGTACCGTAACTGTAATAACCCTTCTGCTATAATAATCAGAACATATTTGTGTGATTTCACTGAAAGAATCGGATGCCTGTGTTCTTTTATTACATGGATTTAATGCGCTTTTTAGTACTTTGATAATAAGTTTCAGTAGATTAACATGAAAAGGGTTGAGGCTAACAGACATGCGCAGCAGGGGACGTAAACAAATAGTTAGCAGCAGTTAGCATGCGGCTAACTGTAAACGCGATCATATCTCGTATATGGGGCGTTTTAAAGTCTCTGTGTTGGCTCTGCGCTACGTGACAGCTGTCATTAAAGTTACATTTTCATGAATACTTGCAGTAAAACACTGACAGCACCTTTTGTCACAACTCTTTACTCAGAATTACAAGAACAAAAATTAAAATAAAGGGGCTCGCCTAACGAGCTGCTGTCGTTGTTATTAGCGGTTAGCCTCTAGCCTGCGTTTCCTCCTGCAGCTTGTGTAAGAAGAAATCAATGGCGTGTTTTCCTCTTCCTCTCCTGGCTACACCGTGGAGGTGTGGGATACGTACTGCATCAAGTCCCTGAAGTCCAAGTAGGATAAAATGTGCAGCAGCGGGTCTGTGGGCAGTTGATCCATCCGTAACTCCATGAAAGCGGCTGCCATTGTTAGCAGTAGTGACGCTGTTTCTTCTTCTACAGCGTTTAACGGCTGTTGGTGAACTTTACCTGGTGAACTTCTGTACTTTACCGCCACCAGCTGGTAGTCACTGTGGTTAACGATGTTTAATATTTATATATTTTTTGACTTCTTTGGTGTAAATTTTTGTGGCTTCTCTGTGCACTCTTACCTGTAACCTAAATGTCCGTAACAAGACGCGGTCTTGTCTGGTCTTACTGTGGAAATGTTCCACCCAGTGTTGCCAACTCGTCAGTAAGGAAAATCACTATTGGCTGTCCGAAAAGTCGCTAGAAGTCGCCAAATTACGTCATCGCCTAATTTGCATAATTGGTCATGCTACTGTAATAGCTAGGTTTCATTTGACGTAGACGTGACGTCGACGTAAAGCGCGAAATTTGACTGGCGGTCGGAAGTGAAAAAGATAAGCGCAAAATCACAGACAGACAGTACGCAAAATGCCTATGTCCTGTTGTGTTTACGGATGCTCCAGTAGGTCGACCCGAGAAACTGATAGACGGTATTTTAGGGTACCAAAATAGCCCAACGAAGAGGAGAAAAATGGAAAATTCTAACCGAAAAACGTAGGAAAAAATGGATTTTAAATTTACGTTTACAGTCGGGAGGAGCAGAGTCTGCCAATGCCCGTGTCTGCAGCGACCACTTCGTCAGAGGTAATGTTAGGGTTGCCAACCGTCCCTTAAAATACGGAATCGTCCCGTATTTCGAAACAAAAGCACACGTCCCGTATTGAGCCAATAAGGGACGCACTTTGTCCCGTAATACAGTGAGAATCAAAAGTAGTCTATAAATGTT
>NW_024582518.1:1006482-1012921 GCF_018398535.1 Haplochromis burtoni | reverse complement strand
CATGCGCGATTCATTTGCCGTTTGGACGCACAGGTGTGAACGTCTTCTGCCCTGATAGCAGCTGGGGGAGGACTATCCTCCACCTGTGAGCGCTTTGGCACGGGCGGTGCCCAAGGCAGCGCCGCTGCTTGTTGAGCGTAAGAGCGATACGCGTTTTCACGTCAAAAAGTCGTCATAAATAAGTCTCCAATAATACCGGAAAAAGTCGCCAGATTTGTTGCTAGTCGCTTTTTAGAAAAAAAAGTCGCTAAGGGGGTCTGAAGAGTCGCTAAATATAGCGACAAAGTCGCTAAGTTGGCAACACTGGTTCCACCCTCTTACCCGTCCTTCCTTCAGAGGAGGAGTCTCTCATTCAAGGGAAGAGCTCACATGTTCCAGTCTTTCCCAGTGAGGAGTGCAGAGTCATCGTCTTCTCCTGTGTTTAAATAAACTGTAAGCTTTTATTTTATTTTTTTATTTCACACTTTAATTATTTAATGCATGTAGCAATAACACATATGCACAATGGTACTTTAACAATGCTAAAGTCTGTAATGTTTGTAAGTTGTTCGACTGGAACTTTTGTCTGTGAAGGTTCTCAGTCATCCAGGTCATCGTAGTCAACTTTTGGATCACTTCTCTTACTGAGACAAGTTTAAAATCAATGTGAGTACATTAAGTTTAAATCTAGGTTATTTCATATTACACTATGCTGATTGTTTACGTGTCAGCGGCTGAGAAAAATAGTTATAAATACTACATATAACAAAGTATTTTCACACTGTGATGCTTTGTGGAAGTTAAACACACCTGGCAAAGGGCCATTTTGGCTTTAGGGCTCTTCAGCACACAGCCTCTCTGTGCTGGTGTCATTAGTTTCGTTTCCTCTAAGGCTGGAATCAAATGGAAACTAAAAACTTAATTCAGCTTAATGAAATGAAAACAAGATGCATGATGAAAGGTGTGATACAGAGAGGATCCGACCTGACACCACACGCATCAGGAAGGATGAAGTCTGCAAATAAAACATGGTCTTTATTTACCTACACATTAGTAACTGCAACCAACTGCTGGCTGTGCCTGGCTTTAACGATCAGTCTCTCTCACGGCAGCAACTCTGGTATCCTGATATATCCTTTCACATCTTGTTAATGTATTTTTTTCCTTTTAAATGTATTTAAAACATTGTGTTCTACTGACTAAATTGAATTAAATTGTCATGATGTACGTAGATTTGGTTGAACCAAAATAAACGTATTACGTGGAAAACCTGCCATCAATCAAATTGAGTTCATCCAATGACTAATTTTTATGAGTGTAGGAGGCAAAAAGCTGACAGCGTGGCTCATATGGGTGAGTGAGGGTTCCTGCAACATGATTTGGTTTGATTTGCATGTCACTGAGTGAATGAAGCACAACAGTAGGATTGTGACACACGACCCACAGATGGACACTTCTGCGTGTGTCAGTTCAACAGTGCTTTATTTACAATCAGGACTGTCCCTGCAGTTTCTGGCTCCTGCCCCTCCGTCACTCCTGTTGTCACTCTGCCGCTTCTTCTCACTGCAAGACATAAGAAAAGTCTCTCCTCATCAAGTCATTTCCGCACACCTGTTCCTTCCCACCTCTGCACCGCCCTGCATCACCCCTCCTCTGCAGCAGGCCAAAGACCAAGCCCTCGCCACAGCGATGTTTCATATATTTGGTCACCAGGTTTCACACATCTCAGGAAGGATTTAGTCCCACTCCTTTTTACAGAAACTCTCTAAATCCTTCAGGTTTCTTCCCTGCTGACTGGCATCTTGAAGCTTCAGCTCTTCACAGATTTTCTATTCTGAGGTCCTGGACCTTAATTTACTTCTTCTTTAGCCACATCTGTGTTTCTTTGGGGTTATCCCCTGGGTCATTGTCATGTTGGAAGGCTTTATGGTGCACGGTCTTAATTGGCTCCTTGGTGCAAGGAAGTTGTCCTGTGCTCTAGAAAGAAAAAGACTCAAAAATAAGACTGTGCTTGCAATAAATTTAATAATACAATTGAAGATGTGACAGAAGAGTGCTAAGGTCTGCAGATCTACAAACATGCTGTGTTGCAACATGTTTGAAGGCAACTGGGACAGAGCCAGACATCAGAAAGGCATTAATTAGACCTATTAAAAACATCCTTGAGGAGACAGGGTAGGAAGCTGTCACCTTAACAGATCAGCACACATGCTGAACTATTTCAATTAAAAAGGAGAGAGACACCTGCTCAAAGTTCACAAAGAAAACTGGGCAAACAGGATGAACAACGTGATCTAAGACAGGATCTGAGGGGAAAGACCTGATAGGACAATTCGTTTTTTTGATTTTTTTAAATGTGGAAAAAATTTTCATATGTTTGCTGGGTTTTTCTCTGTATGTATTATTGTAGGGTCTACCTTACAATATAAAGCACCTTGAGGCATCTGTTGTTGGGATTTGTGTTATATAAATAAAACTGAATGAATTAAGAATAGAGTGCGATAGAAGTAGAATCCCAAAGCAGCTTAAATAGCTCTACAATCTGAAAATCTCCTGTGGTGTTCTGTTCTAGAGCAAAGCTGCAGCAGGCCGTAGAGGAGTGTGCTGATGGATTCGCCAAACCAAGCAGCTTGCTCAGCAGGTAGGAGCCAGAAGGCTATTTGACAAGATGTAAGTAAGACAAATAAACATGAAACAAAAAAGTCTTCTTAGAATAATAGAGCACTCTGCACTTCGTGTACAGACATTGTTTATGGTTTATTCACCAAAATACATAAACATACATACATGAGAGAGTTAAAGTTGGCACAGTTAAATAAGGCAACCTTTTTAAAAATAACTACATATTAGTTGAAGCAGCCATAGGGCACCGAGAAGCACTGTGTAGGGACCGTACCTTGCTCAGGGGTACCTAGGGTACTTATTGAGTGGATTCAAACCCCCAACCTTCCGATCACGGGGCCGCCACTCTACCTACTGAGCTATCCCTGCCCGTGTTTGTTAGCAGTTAAATTCTTTTTCTATAAAACGAGTAACTGTGTATTAAATTTCAGTGAAATCTAATTTATGTTTATTTACCTTTTATTTAATAGGGACAGTTCACTTTAACATAAGTACTTAGGTGCATCATGAATAAATACCCCGTTTTCTGCTGTGCAGGCTGATTTTTTTTATCTGCAGTTACTGGCAAGTTGACTGGAATTTATTGACAGTAATAATTCATAGATAAGAGCCAGAAGTACATGAACAGCAAAAGAAAGACCTACCTGTGTAACACATTAAATATTACATTAAATATATTTTAAATGTAAAATAATGTGAAGTTTTTGGGTCTCATCCATATGAAAATTAAATGCAAGGACTCCAGCACAAATCATTATGTGCGTGTGGTGTCATATCATTATTTTCATGCCTTTTTCTAAAGTTACTTGTTAATTTTCTGCTTTCTATAGTTGTGTAAAGCACTTTGAGTGCTTGGGTAAAGTAGAAAAACACTGTATAAGAACTGTCTATTTACCATTTGCCAAAAAGAAGTGGGATACACTTATAATATAAATCCTTTATTTAGCTATGGACTGACTAAAACTGGTACTATCAAGGTTAGACTGGCCTGCTGCAAGGTTCACTTTGATAAACTCCTGTAACACTGAACTAGTTTATCTGTTAAAATAATGATACATATAAGCAGACTTCACTACACTGGAGGTTTGCAGAGGCTACTCATAGAGAGTTAACTGTTAAATCTATGTTGGCTGAGCTGACTGACTGAGTTACTAAACTTGTTATTTCAAAAACAAATCAACTATTTAAACAAACAAAACAAAAACAAATTCTTCATTTCAGTTTATTATATTTCTTTCCACAGAGAAGGAGCTTGCCAGAATGCGAACACAGTTTGTGGAGAGGGTGACAGCAGAAAATCTCACACAGCTACTTGAAGCCCTTGTAACAGACAATGTCTTGAATCAGTTGGAGAAAGAAAGGATACAGGAAATAAACCAAACTAGAGCAAACAAGGCACGCGACTTCATTGACATCGTGAAGAAAAAGGGAGAAAAAGCCTGCAGGATAATGATCAGTCACCTTCGAACCATTGATCCTACAGTTTACTGTCAGCTAGGTTTGTCCTCTGGGCCATCTGTTCATTTAGGTGAGATCAAATATTTTGTTATTAATATATTATTGCGTTATTTGTTAGAGCACTAACCTTTGTCTGGTGTGTGTGTGTGTGTGTGTGTGTGTGTGTGTGTGTGTGTGTGTGTGTGTGTGTGTGTGTGTGTGTGTGTGTGTCCATCCATTTATGTTTAACCATTTCCAGTTTAGAAATTTCCCCTGGAGAAGTGATCTGACTCTAATCCATTCTTGAGTTGCCCTCTTTGGCTTTTAGGTCCCGGTTCACTGATAATTTCCCGATGAATGAAAATGATGTTTCCTTATGAGGGATTGTCCTGAAATGCCTTTTATGGTGCTAAAACCTACTCCAGCTGGGGACTTCATTGTACTTCCCTTGGATTTTACTGTTCATATACTATTTTTATATTTTACTGGGAGGAATGGCCTGTCCAATCTGAACTTGAATTGTGTTCTCTTATTGGACTGTTGTGGTTATCAGACTTTATCTATGAGGAACAGAACAGTGTTCACCATCTGGAGGACACCCAGGTCCAGGACAGTTGTAGGCAAGCCAAGAGGCTAAAAGAATAAAACTGTGGATACAAGTAACGGAAACTGGCATCCTCCCTCATGGGCTTTGCTTTAAAAAAGCCTTTTTTGCTTTTAAATGTGCTATAGAATTAAAATTTATATTAACATTAAGTGGAAATCATGTCTCTATCTTAAATTTATGTTGTAGGTACATTACAACTGCAAACCTTTCCGAAACCCCACACTATAACTTAAGCCATAACTTCATATGCATCTCCCTAAAAATGTACCTACAACTTGTGCTGATGCAGCCTGCAACTACTGTGATTGGTCCATTTATTACTGTTGTTAACCTCTACGTATTTTTGGAGAAGTGGAAACTTTTGCATTTGCACAGTCTATATACACGCTGGAAATAGTACTGGCCACTTGCAAAGTTTACATTGTAGAATCTACAGACGTGTAGATCATGTATATGCATGCACCATCATCAGGGTTTGGCTGGGAAAGCCTTGATGTCTCCACAAAAGAGCTTAAGGTGATGGTGGGATGAGCATTTCCACTTAGACTGCCCCCATGGTTTGGACCTAGATAGGTGGCACAAAATAGATGGATGGACAACAAAAAAAGCTCATCCGAAATTGAATAAAACAACCACAACAGTCCAAAAATCATACATATTTGTGTGTTTCTATTAGCAGCACTTGACAAGTGTCATCTTAAATTTAAATCTACTCTGAAGAACAAGTTCCAGCGTGTGTTTGAATACACAAAATGTTGTTTCTCTATTCTTTTAGGATTCTCCAGCATGTGTCAGAATAAAATTAAATCTAACCTGAAGAAGTTCCAGTGTGTGTTTGAGGGAATTGCTAAAGCCGGAAATCCAACCCTTCTGAATCAGATCTACACAGAGCTCTACATCACAGAGGGAGGGACTGCAGAGGTCAATCAAGAACATGAGGTCAGACAAATTGAAACAGCATCAAGAAAACCACACAGACCAGAAACAATAAGATTAGAAGACATCTTTAAAGGCCCACCTGGAAAAGAACAACCAGTCAGAAAAGTACTAACTATGGGAGGGGCTGGCTTTGGGAAAACTTTGTTAACACAGAAGTTCACTCTGGACTGGGCTGAAGACAAAACCAACCAGGACATCCAGTTCATATTTCCATTCCCTTTCAGAGAGCTGAATGTGCTGAAGGAGAAAAAGTTCAGCTTGGTGGAACTTATTCATCGCTTCTTTATTGAAACCAAAGAAGCAGGAATCTGCAGCTTTGAAGACTTCCAGGTTGTGTTCATCTTTGATGGTCTGGATGAGTGTCGACTTCCTCTAGACTTCCACAATACAGAAATCCTGACTGACCCCAGAGAGTCCACTTCTGTGGTTTTGCTACTAACAAACCTCATCAAGAGCAACCTGCTTCCCTCTGCTCACCTCTGGATAACCACACGACCTGCAGCAGCCAATCAGATCCCTTCTGACTGTGTTGACATGGTGACAGAAATCAGAGGGTTCACTGACCCACAGAAGGAGGAATACTTCAAGAAGAGATTCGCTAATGAGAAGCGGTCCAGGAGCATCATCTCTCACATCAAGACATCACAAAGCCTCCACATTATGTGCCACATCCCAGTCTTCTGCTGGATCACTGCTACAGTTCTGGAGCACATGTTGAGAACCACAGAGGTGAGAAAGCTACCCAAGACCCTGACTGAGATGTACATCCACTTCTTGGTGGTTCAGGTCAAAGTGAAAAAGGTCAAGTATGATGGAGGAGTTGAGACAGATCCACACTGGAGTCCAGAGAGCAGG
>NW_024582518.1:998278-1004182 GCF_018398535.1 Haplochromis burtoni | reverse complement strand
GCATAACTTGCTTTTCGCAAGTTTATCGCCGCTCATCATCCACGCCTCCCGCTGAACGCGTACCGCTACTTTGAAATTTGTTTTTCGCGCTACTTCGTACGGCACTACGTTGCCTGGCGGACGGACATGTGACTAACATACCACTCTTGAACCCCGATCCTTCCGCCAGGCAACGTAGTGCCGTACAACAGCGGAACACACAAAACAAATCCGCTCATGGACAATCCATAGAAAAGCCGCACCTGACTAAAAGCCGCAGGGTTCAAAGCTTGTGCAAAAAGTAGCGGCTTATAGCCCGACAATTACGGTACACACCATATTCTGTAGATTGGACCTACTTCCTGTGGGTATGACAACAGCATGCAATATAAGATCATTTTTGTCACAATATTGTGAGATTGTGGAGAACTTTTAACAGGAAGGTGCTGCATCTTGGGTAAAGATGATATATCTATATCTGTACATTATTAAATGTGTACACAACACACAACAATGTGAACCACAGTGAAGACTTGGACGATAACATGGGGCAATCACTGTCATGTTGTTTTGTGTGTCTGTAGGCTGTCAGGCTGTCTAATCACAGAGCATGGTTGCACTTCTCTGGCCTCAGCTTTGTGCTCCAACTCCCGACTGAGAGAGCTGGACTTGAGCTATAACCATCCAGGAGAGGCAGGAGAGAAGCAGCTGAAACAGCTGAGAATGGATATCAGGTATGGAGATGCCTGTTGAAATCACATACAGTGTCTAAAGGAGGAAGAAATACTGTCATGTTGTCAGGCTTTCTAAATCTGCTGTAGGTGTGGATGCGATTGCCTGTGTGAATCCCCGATTGACAAAAGTTTAATTCTACACTGTGTGTTTACCGTACCACCATTTTTCCATGCTGGATCTTTAAAAAAAAAAGATGAAATATGAAAAAAAAAGATTTACAGCTTGCAGACCCCTTTGTAAGTTTGTGTGTGTGATTAATATCTCACATGTTGACAAAGTGCTAGCAGCTGAATTTGCATGATGACTAATAAGGGCCTTATTATTTTTAGAACAGGGTCCAAAGTCGTTACTGTTATCATCCTCTCTTTTCTTCAGCCGTTTCACTTTGAACCTCACTGTTCATGCTGTGAAATTTCTCCCACAGAAAATCTGATACCAAAAATGAAAGAGTTGAAAGTTTTTAATCGGAGGTCCCAAGTCATCTCTGAGTTCAGTGAGCGAGTTTAGAATTAGGTCGCCGCGTAATATGTATGTTTTACAAGAGCTTTTTCTGGCATTTCAAATAAACTGACACAAGTGGACAAACATCTCTCTTTTCTAGAACACACTTTTACGTGTGCAAGCAGTAATTGCTGCCATGTCAAATAAATATTGGTGCAAACAGCAGTATATTGCATGACGCAAACATTAGTACACCTGTTTGCACAGTTGATCTAAGTAGTTTTTTCACCCATATTTTGCAGCTTTAGAAAGGAACTTCCAGAAGTTTATATGCAAGGCGGTTAGTGCAAAAATATCAGTTCCCACATGTTACATGCAATCTTGCAAATCCTGACAGTACTTTGTTGAGTTTGGACTGAAGCAACACATTAGTAAATCTGGCCCTTAGGTGGTTATTTTTTTATGCACTCTGACCATGATGAAAGCATTTATTTCTATTCCTCACTTACTATTACTATTAGAGAATAATAAACTATGTGTATGAGCCTTGTGTGCATGCTGAAAGAGACTGTGCTGGTCTGACCCTCTCCTTCTTTCAGGGTGGAGCCTGCTGGAGAACAATGGTTGAGACCAGGTCTGAGGAAGTGTAAGTGTGTTTTTAATGTGATTCATGAAAACAAAGCAGCACACATTCAACCATCTTCAAACTGTCACATCACTCATTCACATCTCTGATGTCAGGAGTCATTATCAAAGTGTCAATCAATGAACAGATGATGGATCAATAACTGCAGCTGGATTGTGTTTGTTCTCTCCATCAGATTCCTGTCCACTCACAATCGACACAAACACAGTAAATAAAAACCTCAAACTGTCTGACAACAACAGGAAGGTGACACGTGTGAAGAAGATTCAGTCATATCCTGATCATCCAGACAGATTTGATGACTGTCCTCAGCTGCTCTGCACAGATCCTCTGACTGGTCGCTGTTACTGGGAGTTCGAGTGGAGAGGAGACATTGAAATATCAGTGAGTTACAGAGGAATCAGAAGGAAAGGACACATAACAGACTGTGGGTTTGGATCAAATGATCAATCTTGGAGTCTGAGGTGCTCTGACAGTGGTTACTCTGTGTGGCACAGTAAGCAAAAAATATGCAGCATCTCCTCCTCCTCTGACTTTGACATAGTAGCTGTGTATGTGGACTGTCTTGCTGGCACTGTGTCCTTCTACAGAATCTCCTCAGACAATCTCATCCACCTCCACACCCTCAAAATTACAATTACTGAACCTCTTTATCCTGGATTTAGGCTACGGTCCAATACTGTATCCTCTGTTTCTCCCCCTGTTAGGCAAACTTTTGTTAGACTGTTAAAGATATAAGAATGCTTCTTCCAGTTATTTTTCTCCCTGCAACAGCATTGCTATGTAAAGCAGTGGTGCAGCACCAAATGCAAGAAAATAGATGAATTAAAGTGTTAAAAGCTTAAAACTTGTCCTGATGTTTGTCTAAGAAATTAGTTATTTAGGAAATTGCCATTAATCGATTACAATACCAAATGGAGTAAAATAAAAACTTTTTTTTCTGTAAATGAAGCCAAACACAATGCTTGGTTTGTTAATAGTGTAAAAACCATATCTATAATTGTGTTTATTTATTTGAAGGAAAACACTGCATTTAAGAAAAAGCTTGGGCTTGTGGTGGGTCCATTCAAAATAAAGGCCTGGCTGATTTGAATCATGTGACATCTCAAGTTGTGCTACTTTCAGGTCATTAACTCTTTGATTAGTCAATAATTATCTCACTAACTCTCATCTGCCACTTCCTGTAGACAAACTTCCTGTTCTAGGCTCCACCTCACCTGCTCAAGTGTGCCCAATCCTGATGCTACCTTATTGTCTCATCCCACAGCAAATTAAATGAATGATAAAACATAAGAATTTAATGATAGACAAATATATTTTAAACATTAATCAATAGAACTGTAAGAATAAAAAATTAAAAGAATACAAATGTTAGGTAAAACAAATTAAAGTGCTACTAGTATTTAAACAAAAAACGATGTGCAAATAGGAAATTAAAAATGGCTTCTGTCCTTAAGTTCAAATAAATCTTTAGATTAAATCCAAAACATTTTATTTTTCAGTTCAAAATAACACGTTTCCAAAGTTTACAGATGATTTAGTTCATGAATTCAGGTTCGCAGTGGACATGCTCTGGAGTGAGGCTTGCTGTTATCTTTGACATAATGTTATGTAAATATTATATACAATATCATTAGAGCCATTTGAGAGGTGCATAAGCCTCTTTTCAGGACAAAGTCATCTATATGCCTTTGCTTACTAGTAAAATTCTAGTAAAACAGAATGTGCTATATGCTCACTGCTCCTCCTCGCTTGTTTTCATCAGCAGCTTTTGTAGGTCATCAGGGAAGTGGCTGCTCAGTGGCGCCCAGTCTTGTTTGCTCCTGGGGTTGTTCCTCCATATTAGCAGGGCTGTCTGGATTGCATCTAAATTTGCTTGCTTCAGTGTCATAAAGCTGTTGGATTTTATTTGAAATAGTCTTTCAGCACGGCAATTGGAAAGTTGGATCACCTAACGCTGACTGGCATATTTTCTATCCCCGTATCTTCTACCAATGATAGTGCAGTCCAAAGCAATTCATTTTGTCAGAATTTATGACGTTTGTCCGATCGGTGATCGGTGCCTATGCAATCCCCAAAATGCGCTGGAATGATGTCAGGGCAGCATGGGTGCAAGAAACTTCTTTTGCCGATGCCCATGATGCCGCTGTTCTGAGAAACCGACCTACTTTGGCACATCGTTCCTACCCCTATAATAATTTGACGCGACTTCTGACTAATCAACCCCCAACCCCCTGTAAATTAGGGGTTTGTGTTACGCACAGCATATGCACAGAAACAATGGGTAGGATGGTTTGTGAGGTAGGATAGATTCCCAGAGCACCGCCCTTGGTAACAGCCCATGTCACCCATATCAAAAACCGCCACTTCGTGTCCAGCAGGCTGTCTTGCAGGATGATTGGGAAAAACGGTCACCGACTATGGATTTTAAAGGTTGTATAAAGCACACTGTATTGCATGTTCATTTAATTTAACTGGACAATGGAATTAAGCTGTGTGTGAACTCTCATTTGTTTGTTGCCAGCTTGAGCCAAACTGGGAACAAGACAGAATTAGAAAAGAGTGTTATTAATCAGAAATGTATTACATATTTATGTAGCTGATAATTCTTGTCCTTTTATTTACAAGAATTTAATATAGTTTTTAGTACTTGGATAAGTTTTAGTGGATTCATTTGAAAAGTTGAGATTAAATGGCATGCCACCAGAATCCAAACAACCAGTTGGCGGCTGTTAGCATGCGGCTAACTGTAAACGCGATCCTTATCTTGTTTATGCAGCGTTTTAAAATCACAATGTTGGCTCTCCACTACATGACAGCTGCCAATGAAGTTACATTTTGGTGAATACTTGCAGTACAACACTGATAGCACCTTTGCTACATCTCTTTTGTAAGAATTAAAAAAAACAACAACAACAAAAAAAAACCATGAGATGATTTGTCGTCCTATGTTTAAGGAGAGATCAATCACGTGTTTGCCCTCTTTCTTTCTTTCTTTGGTGCACTGGGGAGGTGTGGGATACGTACTGCATAAAGTTCCTGAAGTCAAAGTAGGATGAAACGTGGAGCAGTTGGGGAGCTGATCCATCCTTAACGCTCTGGAAGCGACTGCCATCGTTAGTAGTAATGATGTTTATCCGCGGCTGTTGAACAGTACATTTGTACTTTACTGTTACCAGCTGGTATTCACTGTCTCACAAAGTTTAATATTTACAGCCTTCAAAAATAAGAATCTTCCGTTGATAAAATTAGTTTCAAGCAGGGGCGATTCTAGGATCAGAGCTTTGGGGGTGCTGAGCACCCAGAGAGCTGCCCAGCCAGGCAAGATAAACTTTACATGTCACGATGAGACTTCTTCCCTGTCTCTTTCAGTCCCTGCATCCTTAAATGTCTCCAGTTGTCCCGAGTTCTCTATGACTGTCTCCTTGGTGCATTTAAACACCTGTTCCTCCCTGTCCTTCTCATCTGTTGTCTTCGTCTCTGTTATCAGTCATCAAAATTTTACCATCTCTGTGCAAGTCTGCAAATTTCTTTATTAAATCATAAGATTCTTAAATTCATCAAGTCTCTCTGCCTGGATCCTCGTCACAAAACATGATATCACTGTTTTGTACATTTTAACACAATTGAATCCCCACATTCATGAAAGAAAACCAGAACACTTTTTTGAAAAGTCTGGAACAAAACCATCAAATCTGATAAAGGTTATTTAAATTCTGCAAAAGAAGAATGGATTGGAATAAAAAAAAAAATATATATATATATATATATCCTAACCGTAATTACTGGGGGTGGGGGGGACAATGAATGACGCCAATAGTGAGTAAAAAGTAAACAGTATAATACAGATACATAAAAAACACTCCCAAAACAGAATAAATTATTACAAAGTATTAATAAAAAACTATTAAGATGGAGGCAACTTTGCCTGTGGTACAATGTATACAGTGTATGAAAAAAACCTTTACTGCAGATACTAATTTTACTAATTTAATAATAATAATTTTGTGTTGTAAGATTTATGACTTTCATGCTTTCATAGTGGTACTTAGGAGAGCTTGACATTTTTATCAGGTGGTACACACTGTAAAAAGTTTGAGAAA
>NW_024582518.1:993342-996047 GCF_018398535.1 Haplochromis burtoni | reverse complement strand
TCTCATGTATATATCTCATGTATATCTCATGCACATATCTTTCTTTCTACATAGCACTTTAATTCTTATTGTTTGCACTGAAGCACCGCAGCAATTTCCTAATGTTGTAAACCTCAACATCTGGCAATAAACCCCATTCTGATTCTGATTCTGATTCTGATAGTAATTCATCTCTTTCTGTTTGTAATTTAAATTTTATGAGGCTTTCATGTTGTCCTCTTGTGATTTTTGGACTAATTTGAGGTTCATTATGTTTATAAATTTTGTAATGCAAACCTTTGTGGCTCCTCAGTGCAGTTGTACCTGCCATTTTAATGTCCTTATGTATCAAAAAGCCAGTACAAAATACGATCCCATCTCTGTGATCCACTGCATAAAATCGCTGTCCCCTTCCTGATTTGCTCTTTTCTTTTCTTTGCATGTTCTTCACATCATCTCATCAAGCAAATTTAAATATCAGACAAAGATAGCGCAATCACAGCATGGAGTTTCTAACTGAAGGTGTTTACTATCAAGTGGCCTAGCCAATCAAGCTCTGACTGGAATCTTGAAAACCCTCCCATGTGACTGAATCTGATCTGCAAAGATGAGTGGTCCAAAATTCCTACACAGCGCTGTAAAAGACTCTTTGCCAGTTATCACAAGTGCTTGAATGCAGTTGTTGCTGTTAAGGGTGGCCCAATCAGTTATTAGATTCAAACAAACAATGTTTTTCACACAGTGCCGTGTAGGCTTGGATTTTTCCCCCTCCCGTTAATTTTAAGCGCCTTCATGTATAACCTGTATTTTGTGTTTAGTTGTGTTATCACTGTCTGATTTTTCTCTCCCCCTGTTAGGCAAACTTTAATTGGATTAGAAAAAAAAATCTAAGAATGCTTCTTATTTCCATAAAAATGGCATGTAAAAGCCTTTGCTTCTGGTTCTGGCCCTTCAAAATAAAAGCCTACTGGCTGCTTTGACGGTTTTATTTTATCCAAATCTAGAGTCAACTGTGGTATCTATCAGCATCTATGCGCTGTGCTCCACTACAACGTGTTTGCTTATATTAAAGTGAGGGACGTGAGAGGGCAGAATATCGTTGGTGAACCGGGGTGGTTTCCTCCCGCCTGTTCAGCCTCCTGAGCAGCTCACGCCCGTTTTCAGTCTTTCAGATGTGGAGCGCAGAGTCTTCTTTCTCTTCTTCACTGTATGAATCAACAGTAAGCTTAATTTTTCTCTTTCGTTAATTACGTCTTGATCTAATTAATGTTTGGAGTTGTTCAGCTTGTGTTTCATTGGAAAGTTTCTGTGACTTTTATTCTAAAGGGCCATGTGGTCATGAGAAAAATACGTCATACTTAAAGTTAGTTTTATATTATTATATGTTTAATATATTATGTTGTTTGAGTGCAGTGCTTTGAGATCCTGCTTTATTACTCGGAGTTAAGTTGCCTTTAACCGTCTTATAAAGTCAAACACACCTGGCTTTGGCAACAGTTTGCCTCCAGGGGTTTTGGCGCAATCACGATTTTATCAGAGATACAATTTAAAAAAAAAAAAAAAAAAGCAACAATTTAAAAGAGGTGAGCTTTTCGATGAGGTTACCGCTTAACATTTGCTGGTAAAAGTTAAAAAAAAAAAAAAGACACACAAGAAATGATGAAAGATGATGATGAAAGAGACGGTGCGCCCTGAAGTGGGGCACATTCGATAGAGTGGGCCGTGACCGTTGCCGGTTACTGAGGTGGTTTCTGTTTGCGGGTGAGTGTGGGTTTCACTCCCTTAAAGCAAACAAACGAACAGAGATCAGGCAAAGACAGAACACACAAACTTGTGGAGATGCGCACTCTTTGGATGATACTAAAAACCGTTCATTTTCATACAAATCCTTCCTACAAAATAGTTCAACTTTAGACAGCAACAGCCCAGCAAAATGTGATTGAAACCCTGACCACCTGTAGTATTTGCCAAAAAAAAACGAGCCAGAAAGAATATTCCTGTTGCAAAAGCTGCAGTTAGTTTATGGTAAAGTGGCTTTTTCTTTTTATCAAAGGGTAAAAATTATTTTTGATATTAAAAATGTTAAATAAAGCACATTTTTTAGATATTAAAAAATGTGCTTTTAAGAGCGATCTGTCCGGGAGGGATCCGAGTTCTATGAGCATACTTTAAGTGGTATAGCCACAAATATACTTGTCAAAACAGGTAGTTTCTTAATTTTATATAAAACCCTTTCGTTAATCATGTTCAGTCTATTTAGTAACAGAAGTAAAGACAGACATAAAAACACTTCGGAAGTGACTTTTTGGCACAAGCTGAACTGTAGACGGACAGACGGCTGCCCGTGGGAGTTATTTGTTAAAGAAAGCATTTAAAAAAAAAAAAAAATCACAGACACATTCTGATGTGCAGGGGGGGGGGGCTAGATGGGCTTGAGCACCCGCCCCTTTCCTGATGGGTGCCCAAAGTGCCCTTTTGTTGAGGCAACTTTTTAAAAAAAAATTTATTTATTTTTTATGTGTGTGGGCGTGCGGAGTCCTGTCTGTGCCCCTCAACAATAATATTTAACTATTAATCACAGTTTTGCTAAATAAAAGGATCTGGCTTGCATGCAGTCACATCATCACATTTAACCAATGATCGCCCTTGACGGCAGAACGCGCTTGTTACGAGTCGAGAACGAGCTCACAAAGAGCACGCGCATTTTTAGCGGTCCGGAGCTGTAG
>NW_024582518.1:977383-991891 GCF_018398535.1 Haplochromis burtoni | reverse complement strand
CTTCCCATATTAGATTCTTGATGAATGTGTGTTGTTGTTATTCAGCCTGGTTCAATGTGCCCCTTTTTAACTTTGAGCACCCGCCCCTTTAAACCTCTCTGCACGGCCCTGGTCAGGTGTGAAAAGGCCTGCAGAGAAATCGTTTCAGAGAGCCAAATGGGCCGGAGTGGTGTTCAGCTGTGTGTTTGAGGTAAAATGGGATTTTAAAAATGTATTATCATTTCCATGTGACTCAGCACAGGTGCACGATTTCAACTATGAGCGCACTTGTTGCCAAATGCAGTGATCCGATCGGTCAGATCTGTTTATGCGGATCCGACAAACCGTGAAAATGGAGCTTGTTTCGAAAAATAAAGGTAAAAAGAAATCGTCCAGTGAAATTACGCGGTCGGTGTGAAGGTCTGCAATAAGAATGGTCAGAAAAAATATTTTTAATGCGGGAAATATTCGGAATGATTTATGCGTCCTCGTTTTATTTCTTTTCTACCACTTCAACTAGATCAGAAGAATAAGCTGCAGACCCACATGTGTGAGGCTGTGAGCTCTAATTTGAAACAAACTGCGCCCCTTGTTCTTTTGTTGAAAATTCTATTTTCACATTGTATACAGTATATCTTTTTCTTCTAATCGATAAAGAGCAACTGAATATCTCGGCAAAGGCATGAGAGCAGAAAACAAATATTAAACACAAACCTCCTTTTGCCACAAAGTCTTGTCGACCCTGGAGCTGGTTGCTGTCACTTTGGGACTATTTTTCATCCATGCAAACGCCAGGATTTCTATTTTGGATGAACCAGTGTAATTTGGGTTTGGAACTGAATGTTTTTTGTTTTAAAAATATATATTTATATTTGCAATACTTGATTTAATTTAGTTGTGAAGAAGAGAGCACAAACAGGGTGGAGACGAATGTCTCTGGGGGATTTGTGAAAGAAGAATCAGAGAAAGAATGAAATGGAAAGGTTTGCAGAAGTGAGACCTGCTGTGATGTGGAGACAGATTGGACACAGTGCTCAGATTCTTTTCATTGTCCTCCTGTCGTTTTGTTGGTATCACTGTTTCCAACTCAGGTTGAGTGAATTGGAGACAAAGTCAGAGAGACAAGGCTGAGATGGTTTGGACATGTGCAAAGGAGGGATAGTTGATGTACTGTACAAACGATGTTGAAGAGTAGGAGGTCAGAGGAGGTTCATAGATGTAGTGAAAGAGGACACTGACAGGACTGGTGACCGAGCTAGGAATAGAGTGAGATGGAGGCTGATGATCCAATGTCAAGACCCCTAAAGAGAGCAGCCAAAAGATGATGAAGAAGACATTTTTGTTGCTTTTGCTGTGACTCGTGAAGACTAACGTGGCCTCTGCAACTATTTTAAGATGGAGATGCAAAGTGTATTAAATAAAGACTTTGTTGCTAAAACGATTTCGGTTATAAAGGTGAGCAAGAAAGAGAGAAACAGACAACTGGTTGAACATGATGATTCATATCAGCACAGGAAGAATGCTGCACTGCGCTTGACATTTATTAACTTGTTTGAACAGAAGCCACTTGCTGAGTCACACATGAGCAGATGCCACAGAGGCACACAGCTTAAAAGGAAAACACAAGACTTTTCTTCATGCCTCTGCTGATCAACCTCTGAACCATGATGTGCTCAAAAATAAATTGAACAATTAAAAAGGGGAGTCCCAATGGAAACGTTCAGTAACAATTTGGACAACCTTTGTTTTTCTTTTACTCATTAAAAGAATGCCGACTAGTTGGCACAGCATGTTCACAGTGATTGGTCTGTTTCAGTGATGGTCCTAGAACCTTTATTACAAATAATTATCATGTTGAAGCAACAACTACACGGCTTTGTGCCATAAGGCTGCATGTAAGTGTCCTGGACATGTCAGCAGTCCACCACAGGGTAACTAGAACTCTGTAATTTTACTGCTTTCATCTCAACACAAAGCGTCTGTTACTGTACGAGTTTCGTTATTAGGACCTACAGCATTCATCTCAACACAAAGCGTCTGTTACTGTACGAGTTTCGTTATTAGGACCTACAGCAGATGACTTCCCCTCCCTGAGTCTGACTGTTACTTTGTGTTAAAACGTGCCTTTTCCTTCCCACTGTCACCAAGTCCTTGCTCATAACAGTTCTCAAAGATGTTCTGTTGGGTTGAGGTCAGGACTCTATACAGGTCAAGGTCTTCCACAAACTTGCTCATCCATGGCTTTGTGGACCTTGCTTTGTGCACTGGTGTGAAGACATACTGGAACAGGAATGGGCCATCCCCAAACTGCTACCACAAGGTTGTGAGGATGAAATTGTCCTAAATGTCTTGGTATGCTGAAACATACCTGCTCTGTGAATTCACATGGTCTACCACTTCATGGCTGAGTTAGTGTCACGTTCACTATGCTATAATCCCACTATGAGCTGACTGTGGAAAAAACTGAGTGTGCTTGTTATGCAGTGCACAATCCAGTCACTCTATGAAGACACTTTTCCCATGCTTATAGACATCACAGCTGTCTTTATTTTAGCAAAGCTGAATCCATGTCAGGTTAGCAGTAGTCTAGTTAAAGTAGATGATGTGAGTTTATGGCAAAAGCATAAATAAATGTGTCCAGCAGGGATGCTGAATGTGAGGTGCTGTGTTTGCTTCAGAGTTGTTACACCTGTGAGTAGGGATGGGTACCGGTATCGGTTCTGACATAAACGGTATAACCAGACCGAAAAGCAGCGCACATTTCGGTGCTTTCTTTCGGTGCTTTTTTTCCCCCTGAGATGTCATACACTTTGAATACTAGCCAATCATTTTACCTACACCTGGCGACGTATAGCATTTTGTTAAAAGTCGAGAAATGCACCGTATTTGATAGCTTGCTGTGAGACCTCACACCGTGCACATCTACTGCGGGTGTGATGCCTGTAATCGGACGCAGAGTTAGCAACATCCCCCAAGAACTGAAGGAGTAGAGTCCTGGCCCCTAGCCCTGCCAGTGTAGCAGAAATGATGACGGATGATGATGGCAGCAGCAGCCGTTCTTCTCTGAGTGAGTGGCTTAATGTTGTTCGTGTGTAATTTACATTGAGTAGACTAACCACGTTATTAAATTAATGGATGCAAGGTGAACTAGCAAACACCGTAGTAGTTAAGCGGCTGACTTCTTGTTTGATGGCAGATACTCCCTTCACCCTGGCCAAAAAGGCTAAAATGACCAAAGAAAAAGTGGAAAACAGCTAAACATGAGAGTTTTTTGGACCAATATTGTGTTCTCCATTCTTTAAGCACCGGTTCGAGCACCGTTTAAGCACCGGCACTGTTTCAAAAGTACCGGTTTGGTACTGGTATCGGATAAAACCTAAACGATACCCATCCCTACCTGTGAGTATGAGCAACATAAAGTGGTTAAAACGGACAATAAATTCAAATTTCTTCTCCTGCCTGATTTTTTTTGCAGAAAAACATGACATGCTACTTGTATTAGTTCAGATTTATTAGCAAAATACCAAGAAAAATGTACTTAAATCTAATATATATATTTTTTGGTTTGGTAAGTTTAGATCTAATCATTTAATAAGTGGCAATTCAGTACAAGCAATATATATTGTTTATATTATGAATAAATGGATAAATAAAATGCATAGATGTAACAAAATGTTGAAAATCTCTGGTGTTTTCTCTCTTTGTGTTGTCGTTGTTGTTGTTGTTGTTTCCCAAGGGCAAAGCTGGAGAAGGCTTTAAAGCAGCAGCTCATGGATTCACCAAACCAAGCGTCTCGCTCTGCAGGTACGAGTTCAGCAGCATGTTTGGGGAGACGTCATTAAGGCAAACAAACATGAATCACAAAGAGGATTTTTCCAGCGAACACAACAGAGCTCTCTGCTTAACTCCATATAGAGGAATGACATTAAAGCATTGGCAGAAACGCTCAGACAGTAAAACAAAGGCTAATCCATAAAACATATTAAACATTAAACCAAACATATTTCATGATTAAAAAAATAATGTGAAATTTATGTCTCAGCCAAATAAAACAAACAAACAGAAGAACAAAAACGAGCAGCTGCTTATATAATATGGTTATGGTTGTCATATCAATCTTTACATGCTTACTTTTCAAAAATTCTAAAACTTGCTCATTTTCAGTACTCAGAGAAAAGTAGCACACACATAGAATATTTTTATCTGTGGGAGCTGGTGGACAACCTTTGGTTGGAATTTTGCAGAGTCTACTCATATTGAGTTAACTAGGAAGTCTATGCTATCTGAACTACACTAATTAGATGTATTTGTTATTAAATTTCAAGGTCAATCAACTTTCTTTCTTTCATCTTTCTTTTTTAAGAAAAAATGAAAAAGAAAAGAAATTTGAAATCCTCACATCAATTTCTTTCTTTCCACAGAGAAGGAGCTTGCCAGAATGCGAACACAGTTTGTACAGAGGGTGACAGCAGAAAATCTCACACAGCTACTTGAAGCCCTTGTAACAGACAATGTCTTGAATGAGTTGGAGAAAGAAAGGATACAGGAAATGAACCAAAGTAGAGCAGACAAGGCACGTGACTTCATTGACACCGTGAAGAAAAAGGGAGAAAAAGCCTGCAGGATAATGATCAGTCACCTTCGAACCATTGATCCTACAGTTTCCTGTCAGCTAGGTTTGTCCTCTGGGCCATCTGTTCGGTTAGGTGAGAAAAAAAATATTTCTGTTATGATTTTTATCATTGCACAGTTTGCTTGAACGGTGAGAGTATGATGCATTTCTTTTTCTATTGTAAATCGTTTGTCGTTTGTCTTTGGTCAGTTTTCATTTAAATATTTATGGAGTGCCTTACTTGGTTTTTAAATTACTATAAATTTATCTGGAGAAGTGGAGTCCAGTCCATTCTTGAATTACCTTCTGTGAAAAGAAACGAGCAGTTGGGATATTTATATCATCCCAATTGGTTCCTGCATATTGTTGTTTTCCCTGATGGATGAAAAGGTTGTTTCCCTGAACCACTGGGTTGAAGAATTGATATTGACTATTATCCTAACTTACACAGTAACAGCTCAGAGTTCTGGCAGAACTTTGGGCTATCAGAACTTTGGGCTATCAGAACTTTGGGCTATCAGAAACTGAATTTGAATAATTTTTATTTGAATTTGCGTTGCTCAGATTGAATCTGAATTTCTCAACTTGATTAAAAGCTTCCAAAACTGAATTTGAAAATTCTTCACCTGTTCAAAGACAAAGCAGCCATTTAAATAAAATATAAGATATTGTTCATCTGTAACTGCAAAAAGAGAATTTAGAAATGTAATTATTAACAAGAGTGAACAAACACTGATTGTGTAATCTACAGCTGTGGCCAAATGTTTGGAGAATGAGAAGTGTTTTGTTTTGTTTTTTTCCACACAATTTGCTGTTTCAGTGATAGTCATATCAGGTGATCCAGATGAGTTAGTAGCTTCTCTACTGTCAGGGTCTCTGCAAGCATATGGGGCTCTGAGAGGGTACAAGTTGACAACTTTGGAATTCTATTGGAAACAAACTATCATATTTGCTTGTCAAATCTGAACCCAGGGCAAACTAACCTAAATTGGCGTTTTTAGCTAACAGCCACAAAAGCACAACAGTAACTGTTTTGGTTATAATTTGTTTATATTAAGCTTTTTCTTATAGAGGTAATATATTTATTACCAACCTGAGAGTTTATCTGCTGGTCATTGAGCATGACGAATGGGAGGGACTGAGGACACAACCCTGTGGAATGCCAGTGTTAGTAATAATGCTGGCTTAAGTCCTATTGCCGATCCTGACGGACTGCGGCCTGCCAGTCAAAAAGTCCTGTAGCCAGTCACATAGGGTGGGGTGTAGGCCGAGTGTTGCCAACTTTTGAGTGAGTTTGTGCGGGATGACAGTATTGAAGGCAGAGCTGTAATAAACAAAAACTACCCTGATGTATGAGTCTTTGTTTTCTAGATCTGGAGGGTCTCGAAGCAGGTGTAGAATTGAGGTCATCCAGCAGACTGCCTGCAGAGCTGGCAGAACTGCAGCTGAGAAGTGAGAGGGGAAACTGAACATTTTCAACAGCTAAATTTAAAAAAAGGATAAAATACAATTTCTTTGGTTCAATAAAAGGATCAGGGATTGTAACATCTAATCCTTTTACTGAATCAAAGAAAATTAATTCATTCTGTTTCAATTTAGTGACAATCATCTCCAAACCAACACACTGGATTTCAAATTTAGGTTAATTCAGTTTTAGAAGCTTTTTTTTATCCATTGTTGAGCAAATCAGACTCAATCTTAGCAATGCAAATTCAAATATAAATTATTCAAATTCAGTTTCTGATGGCAAAAAGTTCTGCCCATATCAGAGCACCTGGCCTTCTTGGAATGCTCTATTGGCGTGCTGGAACATGCCTCAGGTGGAATCTACAATGTCCTACTAGGAGACTTCAATGATCATGTAGGCAATAACAGTGAGACCTGGGGTGTGACTGTACTAAACACAGTTTATCTATAATGAACCCGTTGTTCAAGCATTAGAATATTGAAAAGTGCACTCGGCACTGGGAAACATAATGTGGCAAGACAATTAACAATTTTTTTATGAATTTATATTAAATAAACCAACCATATTAGTCAGAAAATTTTATGTGTTGTTTTTTTCTGTTAGCAGCACTTGAGAAGTGTCAGCTCAAATTCAAATCTACTCTGAAGAAGAAATTCCAGTGTGTGTTTGAGGGAATTCCTAAAGCAGGGAACCCAACCCTGCTGAATCAGATCTACACAGAGCTCTACATCACAGAGGGAGAGACTACAGAGGTCAATCGTGAACATGAGGTCAGACAGATTGAAACAGCATCCAGGAAATGGCACAGTACAAAAATAACAATCAGACAAGAAGACATCTTTAAAGGCCCACCTGGAAGAGATGAACCGATCAGGACAGTGTTGACAATGGGAGTGGCTGGAATTGGGAAAACAGTGTTAACACAGAAGTTCACTCTGGATTGGGCTGAATGCAAAACCAATCAGGACATCCAGTTCATATTTCCATTCACTTTCAGAGAGCTGAATGTGCTACAAGAGAAAAAGTTCAGCTTGGTGGAACTTATTCATCTCTTCTTTACTGAAACCAAAGAAGCAGGAATCTGCAGGTTTGAAGACTTCCAGGTTGTGTTCATCTTTGATGGTCTGGATGAGTGTCGACCTCCTCTGGATTTCCACAAAACTAAAATCCTAACTGACCTTCGAAAGTCCACCTCCGTGGATGCGATACTGATAAACCTCATCAGAGGGCATCTGCTTCCCACTTCTCGCCTCTGGATAACCACACGACCTGCAGCAGCCAATCAGATGCCTGCTGAGTGTGTTGACATGGTGACAGAGGTCAGAGGATTTACTGACCCACATAAGAATGAGTACTTCAGAAAGCGATACAAGGATAAGAAAAAAGCCAATAGGGTAATCTCCCACATCAAGACATCACGAAGCCTCCACATCATGTGCCACATCCCAGTCTTCTGCTGGATCACTGCTACAGTTCTGGAGAATATGCTAGAAACCAGAAAGAGGCGAGAGTTGCCTAAGACTCTGACTGAAATGTACATCCACTTCTTGGTGATTCAGATCAAAGTGAAGAAGGTCAAGTATGATGGAGGAGCTGAGACAGATCAACACTGGAGTCCAGAGAGCAGGAAGATGGTTGAGTCTCTGGGAAAACTGGCTTTTGATCAGCTGCAGAAAGGAAATCTGATCTTCTATGAATCAGACCTGACAGAGTGTGGCATCGATATCAGAGCAGCTTCAGTGTACTCAGGAGTGTTCACACAGATCTTTAAAGAGGAGAGAGGACTGTACCAGGATAGGGTGTTCTGCTTTGTCCATCTGAGTGTTCAGGAGTTTCTGGCTGCTCTTCATGTCCATCTGACCTTCATCAACTCTGGAGTCAATCTGCTGGAAGAACAACAAACTGGGGCACATTTATACAAGAGTGCTGTGGACAAGTCCTTACAGAGTCCAAATGGACACCTGGACTTGTTCCTTCGCTTCCTCCTGGGTATTTCACTACATTCCAATCAGACTCTCCTACAAGGCCCGCTGACACAAAGAAAATGTAGCTCACGAATCAATCAGGAAGTAGTGCAGTACATCAAGCAGAAGATTGGGGAGAATCCTGATCAGGAAAGAATCTTTAATCTCTTTCACTGTTTGAATGAACTGAATGATCGTTCTCTTATGAAGGAAATTCAACAGTCCCTGAGTTCAGGAAGTCTCTCCACAGATAAATTTTCCTCTGCCCAGTGGTCAGCTTTGGTCTTCATTTTATTGTCATCAGAAAAACACCTGGATAAGTTTGACTTAAAGAAATACTCTGCTTCAGGAGAAGGCCTTTTAAGTCTGTTGCCTGTGGTCAAAGCCTCCAACTACGCTCTGTAAGTTACCATTAAATACACTATCATCTTTAGAAACTGACGAAAATGAAAATGATCACACTTATTAGTAATAATTTCATTTGTGTGGCACTTTCAAAATACACACATATAAAGGTTCTTCACAGTTTGGATAAAACCACACAGGTATACATGGTCGATTACACAGTGAGACACTAATTGGACGATCTGAGAAGGTGACTGCTGGAATACGGTCCCAGCAGCGCTGCTATATAAGCAGGAACCTGGCTCTGTATGTGATTAATACAATTTTAAAACACATTCTGAATTTCACTGAAAGCCAGTGTTTTAAGCATTATACGTGCTGTGTTCTTGACCAACTGAAGCCAGGCAAAGGAGGACTGAGAGAGCCAAAATTGACAGGAGAAAATTATAGTAGTGACTACTAAAAGTTCCATATCATCAGTAAAGGTTTGATTTTTGCAATGTTTCTTAAATGAAAGAAATGAGACTAGATGGTCTTAGAGACATGATATTCAAAATTCAGATTTTAGTCAAAAATAATAAAACTTTCAGATGATTTGATATTACCTGCATATGGACTGACCCAAACACACATTCTTGAAGAAAAGGTCAGCGATGTAAAGTTACAGAATATTTGAAATCCCCATATATATCATTTTCTAAATACCAATATGTTGTCAATGCAACATTGTTTAAAATAGCTATACAGCTTTATTATCACCTTGACCTTGATCAGTTTATTGATCTTATAGGAGAGGTCTGTTGTGGAAGTTTTCCATTAAATAAAGCCTGCAGACGAGCAGTGAGCGGTAGCTAACATTCTTTAATCGAAACACACAAAGAACAGAAAACCAAGTTGGTGGAGAGCCTGCATGTCCGCGGGGCAGATGGTCAGCAGAGTCTCTCTGAGCCTAACATGGCTCTCAGTTAAATACCTTCTTCAGGAACAAAAGGCAGTACACAGCTGTTTCACACCTTATGGTTCACACCCCCTTGTAACTCCCAGAGTCCTCAAAGAGACAAAAGATTCTTCCTGTGGAGTTGTCTGCTTCCCCCAACTTCCTTACTAGACCCCCACCATTTGTCTTACTGTATGAGTGTGAGACATGTTAAAATCCAGTGGCACCAAGGCATTATACAATAAAATAATGTGATTAATACATAAGTAGAATATATTCCTATACAGGTCATAGGTCAAATGTGATATGATATTTGAAAATTTATATGGAAATTTCTATATGTTCGCCTCTGTCAGTGCGCCCCAGGGTGGCTGTGGCTACAATGTAGCTTACCATCACCAGTGTGTGAATGGGTGGATGACAGGTTGTGTAAAGCGCTTTGGGGTCCTTAGGGACTAGAAAAGCGCTATACAAATACAGGCCATTTACCATATGTTGATAATACCTACTAGACCTATAAGAATCATAGTTTCTGAGTTATATTACTTTTTGTCAATTTTCAACCAATAAATCATTAAGTTGATCTTGAAAACCTTGGGGGCTGTTAATATGGCCACACATTATACCCCTGCAAAGTTTTATCGGTATTGATTCAAACGTTTTCAACCCATCATGTTTACAGACAAAATGACATGAATGCATGCACACAAACACTACCAAAACCATAACCTCCCTGGCAGATCTAATTATTACATAACTGGTTCAAGAAGTCCTCAAGAAGTGCTGACGAGGACATGCAGTTGTTAATATGAATTCCGAAGTGTCTATTAGATAAGGATGATGCAAACCATTTCAGAGCTTGTCATTACTGTCTCTTCAGACTATGTGCCTGTAATGTCTCAGAGAGAAGCTGTAGAGTTCTGTCTTCAGTTCTCAGCTCCCAATCCTCTAGATTGAGAGAACTGGACCTGAGTAACAACAACCTGAAGGATTCAGGTGTGAAGATCCTGTCTTCTGGATTAAAGAGTCTGCACTGCAAACTCAACACTCTTCGGTAAAAATTCTTTAGCTTCTTTAAATAAAAGCCATTTATTTTAAAATATCTTATCTGGTCTTACTCATATTAACTTTTTTTCCATCCTTGAACAATAAGAAATGAGGAGAGGTTCCGTTTTTGTTTTTTTGTTGTTGTTTTGTTTTTCCCAGATATTGCACAGTCCTTGATGTAATCTAACTGGGTTAAATTAATAGTAACATCTGGGGAATTCAATACTGATATGTACTTCAATTTTAGCTGAAGATTCAAGGGACCCAGTAGCTAGTGGCAGACAAAACTGCATAACAAAAGCAGCTGATCTAAGATTAATGATACTATTTTTTTAAATACTTGAAACTTGAATATCGTCCATTTTAAGTGAACGTGTTATTCTCCTTAGCACAAGGAAATGTGGCAAAAAGAAACTGTGTGAATCTATTAACGTATGTCCTTTTAAAAACAAAAAATTAAACCTTGTTTCTCTTTGCGACCTTTGTGGTTGCATTTATGTAGTTACTTATGCTACAAGCCACACTACAAAACCAAATCAAAGAACAGGACTTACTGTAAGTTAGCTACATACATTACCTCCTGTGTTTTGTTTGGTTTTCCTTTTTTTGCATTATTGTAAACTAATCTTAAATTTTCACAGGAATATTTATTGCTCATTCAGCATGAATATGTTGCATGTATAGAAAATGCAAATCAAAGACAAAAATGTGAACCACAGTGAATTTTGAGTGACAAAAGCCTGATATGGATAGTTTACAATTAGACAGTTGAAACACCCTAGTGTTAGATTAGTGCCCTAAAAGTGTCTGTCTTCTGATGTTCTGTGCAGACTGTCAGGCTGTCTGATCAGAGAGGAAGGCTGTATTTCTCTAGCCTTAGCTATTAGCGCCAACCCTTCTCATCTGAGAGAGCTGGACCTGAGGTACAACCATCCAGGAGAGGGAGGAGTGAAGCAGCTGAAGCAGCGGAGATGGGAAACTCTCAGGTATGGAGAGGCCTGGTGCAGCCACAGGCAGGACAGTGGAATAGTCTTGACTGTAGATGTGGATATGATAGTGTAACTCTGTGTTAGTTCTGTGCATGTGTGGTAATCTGTCCAGGGTGTTTTACACCATGTCCCTCTTTGATAGCCCCAAATTCAATAAGCTGTTAAGAAACTAAAAATGATGGGTATACAGTAGTGGTGGAGCCGAACCCGAATACAGTATTCAGAAAGGCACAAATAACGTGTTTTTTACAAATATTTATTTCGAACAAATACTTTAAAATATATATTTGTATTCAGGAACAAGGGAAAACTTTAAATCAAAAATCTGAGTTTCCTTATAAGACCGCAGTGCATGTGGGTGACGTGTGAAAGAGGTGACTGACACTGGCTGCTCCACACAGCAACAGAGAAGGCTCGGGTGAGCAAAAAAAGACTGAACTGCATCACTATTTTTGTTGAATAGATTTTTTTGTACCTTACCTGGGTTCTGGAGGCAGTTTATAACTTTTGCGAAGATCAGTAGATTATTCCATTACACTGCATTATTGACGTCTGCAGTCGGGTCGGGTGGTCTCATGTTTGCTCTGTTTACGTAGCTCTGTTAGTTCGGTAATTTAGACAAAAGGCCGTTGACAGAGTAACATTAACGTTTGGTTAAAAAGGTTAAAACAATGCTTGTGTAGTTGTGTCAAATTGTATGCACTTACGCGAGTTGCATGGTACGTTTAAGTTACTTTGTCTTTTGCAGACAGCAAGATATAGGCTATAGGCCAGTTAACCTTAGCATAGCTTCGCGTCACTCGTTAACTTAGCTGAAACTCCCCACATGGATTTGGGCAACCAAATAGAAAAGAGTGTGGCTGCTGCTGAGCCATCTCTTGGTCCTCCACCAGGCAAAAAAACTCAAGTTCTGTGTGGAAGCATATTACAGTCAGTGCTGCAGAATAAACCAAAGTGATATGTAATGTGTGCAAAAGTCAAATCAGCAGACGCAGAAATATCAAACATCTGTCAACCTCTGCCATGGATAATCACATGCACTTAAAGCATCCACTCTTGATACGGTCTGCCAACCCCCCCACAAGCACCAATTCATCATCATAACCATGTTCTGCCCCTGCGAGTCAGTTTCGCTGTCTGTTCAGCATCCTCCAACAAGGACAGGTGGTGGTGGTGGTAGGGGGGGCTTCATAATGTTTGCAATGGTATTTTATTAGTTGTTGGTTTAACCCTGGACGAGGCCATGGCTGTTATGTTATTTTCACTTCAATTATGTTACATGTTCATTGCTGGATTTATGGAAAAACATCAACTAATACTGCATATCCATAATTATTATAATGGATGTAATTAAAGAATACTTACACTATAATGTTTATTTGAAGTGTAACACAAAAAAATGGATTTTTACACCTATTTTGAACTTTACTCGGATACAAATACAAATACAAATACTTTCCCCCCCTCAACAAATATAAATACCGGCTGCTTTGCACATCTCTCGTATACAATAAAGCTGGCTCATTATGTCTAGTCTATATATTCAGATTACACTCAATTGGTTCATTTGTTATGCACTCCGAACACGACAAGAAAAACTGTTGTTGCTATTCTTAACTCATAGAGAAAGTGATTTGAAGCCCTTCTTCTACATCTGAATTTTGTTGTTGGATAGTAGGGGACAAACTTGGAAAAAACTGGTTATTGATATAAAAAAAATCAACAGAGCTATGGCCATTTGTACGTAATAAAACAGACTGAACTGGTATGAATTTTTCTATTTTGAAACAGTTCAGAAGTTTTTTTATTTTCTAAATTATTTATTTTTAACATTTTACCGGTAAATGTAAGTTTATATTAAAGAACAACTTACATTCCTTAAAAATGTGTGTAATGTCCTTGTGTGCATGCTGAAAGAGACTGTGCTGGTCTGACCCCCCTCCTCCTTTCAGGGTCATTCTGGAGCCTGCTGGAGTCCGATGGCTGACACCAGGTCTGAGGAAGTGTAAGTGTGTTTTTAATGTGATTCATGAAAACATTCAACCATCTTCAAACTGTCACATCACTCATTCACATCTCTGATGTCAGGAGTCATTATCAAAGTGTCAATCAATGAACAGATGATGGATCAATAACTGGAACTGGATTGTGTTTGTTCTCTCCATCAGATTCCTGTCAACTCACAATCGACACAAACACAGTAAACAGAGAACTTAAACTCTCTGAAAACAACAGGAAGGTGAAACGTGTGGTGGAGAATCAGTCATATCCTGATCATCCAGACAGATTTGATGACTGTCCTCAGCTGCTCTGCACAGATTCTCTGACTGGTCGCTGTTACTGGGAGGTCGAGTGGAGAGGAGACATTGAAATATCAGTGAGTTACAGAGGAATCAGAAGGAAAGGACACATAACAGACTGTGGGTTTGGATTAAATGATCAATCTTGGAGTCTGAGGTGCTTTGACAATGGTTACTCTGTGTGGCACAGTAAGCGGCACATGCGCATCTCTTCTTCTTCATGCTTCTCGTCTGTTACTAACAGAGTAGCAGTGTATGTGGACTGTCCTGCTGGCACTGTGTCCTTCTACAGAGTCTCTGACATTTTGATCCACCTCCACACCTTCAACACCACATTCACTGAACCGCTTTATCCTGGATTTAGGTTAAGGTCCAACCCTGATTCCTCTGTTTCTCTCCCCCTGTTAGACAAAATTTAGACTGTTACAAAAAAACAAAGATGCTCCAGTTATTGCAAGATCAACATATTGCTTCTCTGTCTTTTTCCACTTAAAGCTTTACAGTCAACATCAGTATTTTGTGTTTCTCTGAGTTAAGCTGATATGATTCAGTTTTTGTGAACAGACACAAAAATTGCTTAACTTTGTATCAACTGCAGCCCTGCACCAGTAGTGAATTGAAAGCATGGAAGCATGGATGCAGCAGCCCCTATTGAAAAAGTCAGACATTGCACCAACTCCTGCCAAAGTTCCATCAAAATTTCCTGCTGTTTGGCTTAGTTAGAGTAGTTATTTTGTAATTCGTGATTGATCAGTAATATACTAAATAATAATGGTTTTTTGTCTTTAAATAATACCAAAGATCGTGTTCAAATGATATTACTTAGAATAGAATAGAATAGCCTTTGTCTTTTTTTTTTTTTTTTTT
>NW_024582518.1:968126-969580 GCF_018398535.1 Haplochromis burtoni | reverse complement strand
TGTGTGTGTGTGTGTGTGTGTGTGTATATATATATAATATTCTGTAACTTCGGTCGTTGCTGTGCTTTTTTGGAAATCGAATTTCCCAGAGGAACCCACCCGAGGGATTAATAAAGTTCTATCTTATCTTATCTTATCTTATCTTATTTTAAATAAGATTTGGCCCGGAGAAAGCAGTGCTATTTCTGGATTATTTTCACTTCTTACTTATTTTTTTGCATGAAAAAGCTTTAACCTGCATTTGCGTATGGCATGGGGAAGTGTTCCTTAGCTCATCCAGTGATTTTCATGACAGAGTCATGCCTACACTGCAAAAACTCAAAATCTTACCAAGTATATTTGTCTAATTTCTAGTCAAAATAATCCCATTACACTTAAAATAAGAAAGTCAGCTAGAGAGTAACATTTAAGTTAGATATAGAAACTTGTTTTTAGACAGTGCATCTTGGACCTGGAGAATTTTCACTTGTTCCATTGGCAGTTTTTTCACTTAATACAAGATATTCTTGCTTGAAATAAGTGAAATAAATCTGCCAATGAAACAAGTGATGATCTTCCATTGGCACCCTACGATGATGCAGTAGATGATGAGATAGTCACAGACTTCACAAATTTACATTGAGGAACATTATTCTGAAATTGTTCAGTAATTTGTAGATGCATTTTGTTGCAGACCAGTAAACTCTGCCCATCTTTATTTCAGAGAAACTCTGCCTCCCCAAGATGATATTTATTTCATTAATTAACTAATTATTGTACAATGGTTCTGTTTTTTTTTTTTTTTAGCACCACTTACTTTTTGTCACAATCATAACTTAAAAAAAAACATTTTTCCTAATCCTGGGTCTTTGATCCAGAGTTGTGAGGTTTTGTAATGAATTCTTGCTTATTATTTAAAGTTCTGTTTGTTATCTAGTTTTTTTAATTGTTACATTCAATTGTTATGTTTCTCCTTTATATCTTGAGGTTTCTGGCTGTTTATTTCCAGTAGTTGTTTTGGCAGGATACATAGATTCTTGTGCTATTTTTTAGCCTTGTGTTCGTCTGCGTTAAGTTTGAGTGTTTTCTCAGGTAATTCCTGCATATTTATTTGTATTATTAGCCTTCTCTGTCTTGTTTGTAGTTCAACATCTTTAGTGCTGCAGAAATGTGCTGGTTAGCAAAGCTGCCTTATATTCCACCTGTTGAGTAGCTGATTGACATCTTAGGATCAATACTTAGTTGGCTTTGTTTATTACTGAAGAATGATGGTTTAGTTTAAGTGATTCGAATGTATAACAAGTGTGATGCCACTTTTATGGATTTTTAACCATTTTATTATACAGTAGTTGTTAATTTACACATTTACACAGAAAATAGAAAATATATCAAATGTTTAAATGACAAAAATGTGTCATTTGAACAAGAACAGTTGCTCATTTTGAATTTGATAGCAGCAACACAAAATATATATA
>NW_024582518.1:961044-968106 GCF_018398535.1 Haplochromis burtoni | reverse complement strand
GATCTGCTAGGGAGTGTGGGGAGCCATAGCCCCGTCCACCAGGGTATGAAGCAGGTATGGAGGAGATCCAGGCCCCAGAAATCCAGAGGCCCCAGAGTACAAGGACCCGAGGAGGACCACCAAAAGGGGGGGAACCGTGCCACCCTCCTGGGAAGAGCTGAGTAGAGCCCCAAAGGAGAGGTCACCCCGCAGCTACGGAGCAGAGGCCAGAGGGGGTTGCAGTGGCGTGCCTACGGGCTCTGCCGGCAGCCAGCTGTGCCAGAGAGGACCGAGCTTCAGGCCCAGAGGCCTGAGGGCATCCCACCCCCCGGAAGGAGCCCAGTCGGGCCACAGGCGCCCGGCCCCACCAATCGGCCATCAGGAGTGAGCCGGTACATACATGAGTGCCCAGCCCCAGACGGCAAGGACCACCAACACACCACGTCTGAGGGCATCAGCCACCGGCAGGGAGTGTGGTGAGGGGAGATAGACCTCCGTACTTTAGAAGGCCTGAGATGTACCCAGAGAGGTTGAGTCAACCTGGCATATAGACACAGACGAACAGGCGCACGCGGACACAAACATGCATTCCTACCCCCATATACACAACCAAATACTCGACACTCACCCAACATGTAGACAGACACAAATAGACACTGCACAGACAGTCACACTCCCCAAACATACTCTATATCCCAAGTCCAGGTACCCCCGCCCCCAGAGGGGCAAGCGGACCACCTCCTTATCTGCAGTAGCAGGGAGGCCCTGCATCCCAGACCCCAGTCTGACGGCCAGCACCTCCTCCCAGCCCCCCAGCCCTGACGGCTAACAGAACCGGGGTGAGTGAAGACCTCAAACATAACTTATTATGTTTGAGACTAGATGCACATAATTAACGCCAGGTGTGTTGTTGATTGCGAGGAAGCAAACAGTTTGTGACCGCTGCACTGTTATGTTAAATCATGTTGGAATAAAGAATCTAAAGGACAAGATAAGTATGGCTGGAGTTATTGGACTGTATCAAGTTTAATAAGTTAATGCATACCAGTGACATCGCGTCACCCCTGCCAAGAAACACCTCAGTGGCTTCAAGCGTAAGCTTAGCCTTTACAAATACAAATGGGTTATTAGCTAAAGGACTTTAGTTTAAATTGTTAAATAAAACTGTAAAATAGATGTTACAGTCTCTTATTAACCCTCTGTGACGACTATCAAAGGGACTTTTTCTGATGCTTTATTTGACATGTAACTTCTAACACTTGAAAGCTGTAAGTGTAGCAGTAGTAGTTTCTTCACACTGCTTTCCATAAAGATTTAATAAAGAATTAAAGAAAGAAGAATAAAATTTGATTATAATTTGTGCTGTCTTGCCTGTAACTTCTCCACAGTATGCCTTTTGTCCTGTCCTCCTCACATCCTTCCCAAACCAGCGATGGCAGCTGCCTGGTTCTGCTGGAGAGTTCTTCCTGGTGTTGCCAAGCACTTGTTCATAGTGAGCTGCCTGATCATTGGTGTTTTCTCTGTATTATTCTACATATAAATATAAAGCACCTCAAAGTGAAGAATAAAATAAAGTGAATAAATAAAATTCAATTGAATGGAAATGATCTGATTATGGGAAGAAGTGACGGCAGGTAGTGAATTAATAATGAACATTAATTATTAATAGGAATATTTCAAGGTTCCCTTACAGATATTATTTCATTATAAAATGCGTTTGTGGTCATAGCTGATTAGTCCTCGTCAGAATGAAGTTTATTTTATTTGGCAGCAGTTGGCGCTAATGCGCCGGTTTCTAATAGCCAAAGAAGAAGACCACTGGTAGAGCAGCTGGATTTCTTCACCGTGTGCTCGGGACTGTAAGTTTTCCCTTATTTTAAACTGTATGCTCGCTGTCAGAGAAGTGTCTGCTTTCACTCTGCTTCATATAGAATCAGCAGAAAGCCGCCGCTCGGCTCTTCCAGTGACTTTGGTAACTTTAGTCGGGGCGGAGCATTTCCAGCTGGTTTCCGTTATAAGAGGCAACACAGCCATTTTCCCCAAATAACTCTAACGACCGCTGTTTTTAAATACCACAACCTCAGTCACCCCAACCACTCACAACTTTAAAAGACAGCTTACATCTGTCGGTAAATAGTAAAATCTGTTTCTGTTTACTTTCTGTTTCCCGTCGGGATGTTAATCCTTACATACTTTTCAGGTCAAGTTTGAGAGCAGGTTCATTGTGTGTCAAATTCCTGCGTGTCTTATGTTGGCCGTGTGAGAAGTTATGTTTACAACACTTTCACTTTAAGGAGGATGTTGTTAATGTTAATGTTAATTACAGAATTACAAAATCATGCGTGTTGTTATGATACTTGTAGTGATGGAGTGTTGCCAGCTGTGGGCGCAGCGGCATCCACGCTGGCCTTTGAGACGCTGCTCTCGACTGAATGCTGGTTATTACTTAGGTGGACCTCAGAAGCGCTCTATACAGGAGGGCAAAAGTAAAAGTTTGAGGTTTAATGATGTTTTTAATTACAGTAGGATGGCGTCAGCAGGTCATGACGTCATTGTGACGTGATAGGGCGTCATATTGAAAATAATTAGTGTTTTACAGCCCTTTCAATGGCCTTTCATATGCTATATTACTCAATATGGTTAAAAATCAAGGTAACCTTTGACCTCGAACTTTGACAAAGTGAACTTTGACCTAACAGTGAAGGTAAAGGTCAAATGGTCATTCCTTATTTTCACATACATTTTCATTTAAATTATTATGCCTGTCATGTTTTCATGTCTTAGGTGAAACAGGGCATGATATTATGGGATAGTAGATGTTTTTTCCTTCTAAACAAAGTGTTGTACAGTCTCCCTTCTTTCTTCTTGTAATAATGTCAGACATGCTATTTATACATTCAAATCCATAGCTCAAGATTTGTTGCAGACATGATGTGGGAAACCTGTAGGGTATCTGTTTTTGAAGTTTCCTCCTTATCAGTCAAAAACAGGTGATGCATGTTCACAGATTTTAGTTACTCACTGTTGGAGGGATTTATAACCCACTGACCCTAAAGGCTGGTCAGTTTAGAACAGCAGACCCTTCATTCAAACACAGAGGGTGTGTGAGAGATTAGATTAGAACTAGATACTCGTGTCATTAAATGCATCCTGTATGTTCTGGGATGATTTGTGTTTCCTCTGCAGGTAAAGGTAGAAAGTGTGTGTGAGCTGATGTGAATGTGAATTCAGCAGCATGGATCAGTGTGAGGACAGAGAGGAGGGAGTCCCTCCCTCTAAAACCATTCTGTGTGGGGAACATGAGAGCCAGACCACAGCTCAGAGGTGAGATGACCATCTCTAACTGTCCATGACTCTTCTCCATGTCACAGCTCAGCACTCACATCACTGCTCCATCATTATTCACAGGAACCAACCTGGACCTGAACCCAGCTGTGTGTCCTCAAAGAGTGATGCCTCAGTTGAACGCCACATTGAATTTAAACAACAACCCTCTGCTGCAGGGAGGTAAATATGAACATGGGCTTTTTTGGGTCTTATTTACATGACAGAGTTTAATAGTTTACCACAAGTTTAAAATGACAAATACAATTTAAAATATTTAAGAAAATTTTTTAAAACAATACAAACACAGTTATTGAAGAATTGAAGAGGTAAATCATCTAAAACAGCTACCCACAGAATCTGAATGGTTCCTGTTCCTGTTAAATTAACCAAGTGTTAACAAAGAATACAGTTTAGGAACTAAAACAGATCTTCTGAGCTGAGGACAGACTTCAGAGACCTGCAGTATGATTCTGTTACTGAAATGAGTTTGAGGTGGTCTATAGGACCAGGTAGCATAGAACTGATATACAGTGGCAGCTTCCTGATACAGAGATTGAACAAAGACAAGTAAAATGTGTCTATCATGTCTTTTAGATGTAAAGAAAGGCTTTTTTAAATCCAAAGTAGAGATGAGTACTGCTACCATCAGCGGTGCTAGCAGCAGCAGGTCATCGGCCTCACGTCTGTGTTTTTATCATTCTGCTCAGGTGGTTACAGTCGACATACAAACCTTCATTTTCTTTATATGCTTGTTACCACAGACAGCCTCTACCTTATATTCCACCTGCTGAGTAGCTGATCGATATCTTAGGACGACACTTATTTGGCTTTGTTCATTACTGAAGTATGATGAATTAGTTTAAGTGACTTGAATTTCTTTTTCCACTCAGCGAGGTCAGCAGCTTTTATTCTTCCACTAAAACAAATGTGATGCCTTTCTAATTTGTTTCCAACCATTTCATTATACAGTAATTGTTAACTTACCCATATTACACAAACACTGTGAACTAGGGCTGCCACGATTCCTTGAGTAGTCACGATTACGTTGACGACTAATTTAATAGTCGACGCGTCTTTTGAAGCTTTGTAAGATGCTGAAAGACGCCGGAATAAGTAGGATTTAAGAGTGTAGTAACGGACTGAAACAAAAGATGGCAGCAATGCATTTACAAGGATGCCAGCTGCTGTTAAACGCCAAAGAAGAAGCAGTCTGTGTCCAAATTCAGAGGCCGCATTTGTAGGCCGATTACGTTACAGCGACGCAACAAAGGCTGTCCAAACTTGAAGACTTCTCCATATGCGGCAGGCAAATGCGTCCTTAATTTCCCCCAGATCTGAAGGATTGGTCGGGTGTATCATTCGTGACACAACCTATCCCAGAATTCATAGCGCGGCTCAGTCAATTCCAGTTTCCAACAATGGCGGCAGCTACTTAGGTTTAATGTTGCTGTTATTACTCTTTCTGGGTTGCAAAATAAAGTTTTCAGATATTTTCAGGCGAGAATGTAGCTGTGTAAACTTCAAATATTTGCTTAATTTATCAAGACATCACACATTTGCAAAAGTGATCCGACGTTTTCATAGACGAACTGGCCGGGAGGTCAAGGTTCAACTCCCGGCACATCGTTTTCAAACCGTCCGCGGTCTTTTGCTACTCAGGTTTAACATGATACAGTATAAGTCACTTAGATAACTTAAAAATGCTATTGCTTGGCTTTTTTCAGTGTTTGTTTGTTCCTGAGTAAACCGGTTTAGCTGAGATTAAAGTTTTAGTTTTCACACAGTTGAATAAACGTCAAACAGAAAACCAATTAAACAGAAGTGTGAGATGGTAGAGAATTTACTCCAGTGTCCTGTAATATTTTAGATAGCAAGGAGCAGACGGCTGAGTTTATTAAACTCCACCAAGACAATCTGCAAATTTCATTAAAAGTTTAATAAACCATCATCTTATCTTTAGTTTTGGTTAGCACATACCTTAAACACTTTAAACACTAAGCTAATGATAGTTATATAAGAGCAGATGCATGCTGGTGCAATATCCTGTACATTTTATGTCCAATGGATCTAATTAGTCGACTAATCGCAAAAATAATCAGTGACTAGTCGACTATCAAAATAATCGTTTGTGGCAGCCCTTTTGTGAACCATGTGAACCAGCACAACATGATCTCAGATTCAAAGGTAACCATCAGAGGAGGAGCAAAGCCAGCAGGAATCATCAGCTGAGCGTTTTTTGTCGTCATCAAACGAGTACAAACTACTGCAAACAAAGAAAGTTGTTAGTGTAGGAAGAATGCCTTTCTTGTTAGCTTCCTCCATACTATGTAAACTGTTAAAAACTCTGTATTTTGAACATGAACCTGAGCACAGCTACATCTCCTTGAAGACTGCTGCCTCAGTTGAACATCATATTGATGTTATTAGAAAGCAGGATGACAGCGAGACTAGAGCTCAGATGTGAGTTGACCATGTCTAACTGTCACAAACTCTCTGACCTCCATGGCACTGCTGAGCCCTCAAATCAATGCACCGTCTTTATTTACAGAAATACAGTTAGGACTACAGCTGGATCTGACCCCAGTCCTGAACCTAGCAATGTGTCCTTGAAGAGCACTGCCTCGGCTGAACGGGTCATTGAATTTAAAGGACAGCCCTGTACTGCGGAGAGGTAAACATGAGCTTTGCTCCACATACAGAGCTCCGAAATGTCTTAACAAAGGAATATGTCAATTTTTCAACATGAGCTCAGCTTGATGTGTTTTTGTTTTTAGTGAAAGTCAAAGAAGAAAAAACTAAAACACGGCTGATGACGGAGTTTGAGTCTAGTGTGTGTTTGAAATGAAAAACAGATTTACGAACATGTTGAAAAAAAGAAAAGCTCAGAAAAACCAAGTTAATAAAGAGTTAACTGCATTAAGGACGCTGTGTAAATGTACATAAAATTAGTATTTGATCATTTTTAAATTGCATAAATCCACATCTTATTTACAATTGAATACAGACAACATATAAAATCTTTAAATAAGCCAATGTACCATTTTAAGAAGAGCAGTAGCTCATTTTGAATTTGATGGCAGCAGCACAGCCCAGTGGAACAAGGTTGCCACTGTGTAGAACTCTCTCTTCTTTACACAACAGTCCATAAACATCTGGGACCAGTTGCTGGACCTTTGGGAGAGCAATGGTGTCTCATTCTTGTTTGATATAGTATTTTCGCTGCTCAACAGCTCCAGGTCTTCTTTGTCATATTTTTCATTTTATGATGCACCAAAGGTTTTAGTTGTTTGAAGATCTGGACTGCAGGTAGGCCAGCTCTACATTCAGGCTCCTCTAAAACCACTTAGCACTGATGGTGCCTTTAAGATTTTCAAGCTGCGAGTTCCATAGGCACCAGTGCACGCCCACACATCAGAGGCTCCGGCTGTCAAACTGAACACTGATACCAAGCTGCATGTTTTTTCTCCCTCTTTAGTCTGGGGGATGAAAGATCCATGTCTTCCAAAAAGAATTTCAAATTTTCTTTTGTCTGATGACAGAACAGTTTTCCACTTTTCCTCAGTCCGGAGGCGATTCAAACCATCAATCCCGACAGTGATCATGGGCAACGTGAACTCGTTACAGAATAAGATTGACGAACTGTGCGCTCTGAACAACCACAGACTATACCGTGAGTGCAGCTTGTTTATCTTCACGGAGACGTGGCTAACCGAGCTAACGCCGCAGGCTAACGTAGACCTATGCGGTTTCACATCC
>NW_024582518.1:955129-961024 GCF_018398535.1 Haplochromis burtoni | reverse complement strand
ATATCTAACTAACTAACTAACTAACTAACTAACTAACTAACTAACTAACTAACTAACTTGTATGGGCAAAGTGTATAAAAATCACTTGCCAAGCATAAAACTGAATGAAGCCAATTCTTGAAATTTTCTTTACAGTGTCACCAGGTCTGTCCCGCAGGATAAAAAACACCTGGACTCCATATTTAAGGTCTGTACGTTTACAATTACTTGTTTTTTTCTGTTCATTTCATTGTAAGTTTTTAAATTTTTCACAAAGAATAAAATTCAAAAGAAAAGCTTAATAATTTGATTTAGCTCCTGATGGAACTTTATTCAGCCAGAAACTCCACATAAGGACTACAAACAGATTGAATTAGATTAAAACTAGGAGAAAGTTTATTTGCACTTTCAGTTAAGCTAATGTTAACTAACTTTAGCAGGGAGAAAGCAAGTTTTATCGATTGAAGAGTTGGTGTGGGCTACCAGGAATTTGACTGACGTGGCTTTCTTCTGGCTGACGTTAGCTAATGCTCTTTTTGCTAGTATGGACACATTTCAAGGTGTCTAATGTAACAAAATGAGGTGGATAAAGTCAGCTGATCATTCCAATCCTATGTTGCTCATCTGGATGATAAAATATCTTGCCAATATTTTGTAAGTTAATAATAATAAGTAACCGTTGACTGATTTATGTAATGTTGTTAAATTATAAGTGGTTGTAAATGTTATTATATGCAAAACAATTAATGAATCGAAATCCTAGTTGTCTTATCTTCTAAATACTTTACCAGGTAATATTATCCATGATAACCACACATCGATTATGTGGTTATTGTTCGTATAGTCTATTTACAACTTACTTAAATATTTAGTTATCCTTTTTTAGAGCTTTGGATTGTGAATATAACCAGAACTTCAGAGAATATCAAGGTTCTGTTCTTTTTCCAGCACACCAGTGCTGATTCGCCATGTCCCTTTTCACTGTAGGAGAAAAACAAGGTAGCCGGTAAGTCCGGTCAGGAGAATCACTTCACCGGAGAGGCATAAAACATATATTGTATCAGTAGATACTGTTATAATTGTGTAAAAAGCAATCATGGCTAATGCTTGCTTGCTTCAATATAAAGGGCAATAAAAAAAGAACTAGACCATTACATTAAAAGTATGTCCAACATATAGCTGATGCATGGCTGATGTTTCTCAATGATTTCAGTCTGAATGTGAATGTAGCATTCAAATAATGTTTTCCAGCTGTTGGAGGAGAACCTCAATGCTTTTGTGAAGAATGAACTGAAAAAGATCCAGAAGGTTCTGAGTCCAGATTACATAAAGAGTCAGGCAGAGGAGTTGTTGCAGGGTGACCATGAGATGGAGAGGAAGAGCAGCAGCGAGGCATTTCTTCGGATCACAGCGAACTTCCTGAGAATAATGAAGCAGGAGGTGCTGGCTCAACGTCTGGAGAATAGTAAGAGGATTTCTCTAAAGATATAATAAGTGGTAGACCATTTTATTATTATTACTATTATTATTATTTATATTACATAAATGTTGTTTGTGTATTCTTTTAGGATTCCCCATCATGTGTCAGAATAAACTTAAATCTAACCTGAAAAAGAAGTTCCAGTGTGTGTTTGAGGGAATTGCTAAAGCCGGAAACCCAACCCTTCTGAATCAGATCTACACAGAGCTCTACATCACAGAGGGAGGGACTGCAGAGGTCAACCAAGAACATGAGATTAGACAGATTGAAACAGCATCCAGGAAATCAGACAGACCAGAAACAACAATTAGACAAAAAGACCTCTTCCAGACATCTGGAAGAGATAAGCCAATCAGAACGGTCCTGACAAAGGGAGTGGCTGGCATTGGAAAAACATTCTTAACGCAGAAGTACATACTAGATTGGGCTGCTGAAAAAGCCAACCAGGACATCCAATTCATGTTTCCATTCACTTTCAGAGAGCTGAATTTGTTGAAAGAGAAAAAGTTCAGCCTGGTGGAACTTGTTCATCACTTCTTTACTGAAACCAAAGAAGCAGGAATTTGCAGCTTTGAAGACTTCCAGGTTCTGTTTATCTTTGATGGTCTGGATGAGTGTCGACTTCCTCTAGACTTCCACTACACAGAGACCCTGACTGATGTTACAGAGCCCACTGCAGTGGGTGTGCTGCTCACAAACCTCATCAGAGGTAAGCTGGTTCCATCTGCTCGAATCTGGATAACCACACGACCTGCAGCAGCCAATCAGATCTATCCTGAGTGTATTGACATGGTGACAGAGGTTAGAGGGTTCACTGAACAACAGAAGGAGGAGTACTTCAAGAAGAGATTCAGAGAAGAACAGGCCAGCAGGATCATCTCCCATATCAAGACATCACGAAGCCTCCACATCATGTGCCACATCCCAGTCTTCTGCTGGATCACTGCTACAGTTGTGGAGGATGTGCTGAAAACCAAAAAGAGGAGAGAGTTGCCTAAGAACTTGACTGAGATGTACATCCACTTCCTGGTGGTTCAGGCCAAAGTGAAGAAGGTCAAGTATGATGGAGGATTTGAGACAGATCCACACTGGAGTCCAGAGAGCAGGAAGATGATTGAGTCTTTGGGAAAACTGGCTTTTGATCAGCTGCAGAGAGGAAACCTGATCTTCTATGAATCAGACCTGACAGAGTGTGGCATTGATATCAGAGCAGCCTCAGTGTACTCAGGAGTGTTCACACAGATCTTTAGAGAGGAGAGCGGACTGTACCAGGACAAGGTGTTCTGCTTTGTTCATCTGAGTGTTCAGGAGTTTCTGGCTGCTCTTCATGTCCATCTGACCTTTATTAAGTCTGCTATCAATCTGCTGGAAGATCAAATCTCCCAGAAGTGTGAAACAAGAGAATTTGCAGAGACACAATTCTATGTGAGTGCTGTGGACAAGACTTTAAAGAGTCCAAATGGACACCTGGACTTGTTACTCCGCTTCCTTCTTGGTCTCTCACTGAAGGAAAATCAGACTCTCCTACGAGGTCTTTTGACACAGATAGGATGTGGCTCACAGACCAAGCAGGAAAATATCCTGTACATCAAAGAGAAGATCAATCAGAATCTGTCTGCAGAGAAAAGCATCAACCTGTTCCACTGTCTGAATGAACTGAATGATCGTTCTCTAGTGGAGAAGATCCAACAGGCCCTGAGTTCAGGAAGTCTCTCTACAGATAAACTGTCTCCTGCTCAGTGGTCAGCTCTGGTCTTCATCTTACTGTCATCAGAAGAAGATCTGGATGTGTTTGACCTGAAGAAATACTCTGCTTCAGAGGAGGCTCTTTTGAGGCTGCTGCCAGTGACCAAAGCCTCCTGCAAAGCTCTGTAAGTAAACAGTGGTGTTTCTTTACAATCCATTACTTAGTGGACAGTGGAGAGTATTTAATAACTTACTACACATTTTCTTATTTCCATTTTCTCTTATTTTATTTTATTTTTTTACATTTTGCAGACTGAATATCTGTAACCTGTCAGTGAGAAGCTGTGAAGATCTGTCCTCAGTTCTCAGCTCCCCGTCCTCTAATCTCAAAGAACTTGACCTGAGTAACAACAACCTGCAGGATTCAGGAGTGAAGCTGCTGTCTTCTGGACTGAAGAGTTCACATTGTATACTGGAAAGTCTCAGGTCAGTATTCACATATCTGTTACAACTCATAACATGTAGATGAATTTGTAAGACTGTATGATTTGCAAATTAATTGTTGCATATCCTTCTTTATTTTGGATATTAGTTTTATTAAGATTTTATATTATTTTCCTCTGCTTTTGCTTCTTGCTTGTGACTGTGAATTCACATTTAACCCTTTAAAGCCGGTTTTGCGTAACTATTTTTAAATACCTGTAGAACCGGAACCACGTAAGCTAGCGCAATAATATTTTTTTGCACATGAAACCAGAGGAGTTGTACTTACATCTTATGCCATCAGCTTGTCCTAGGTCACGGTTTCCTTCCACATATAGCTTTGCAAAAATTGCATAAAAAGCGCTTGCAGGAAGAAAAACATAATATTCCAGAAACACACTTTGCCAATGCGATCAGCTGTTCGTAACACTTCCTACATTGAAATAGACATCAGCGTGACCGATCGCATGTCCCCCATTACCATTACCCAAAACCGGAAGTGACGTCATTTTCGCGGAAAATGTAGTTTTTTACTTGTAGGCCTTAAAAGCCTATACTGTTTTTTTTTTAAGTCATGTTTGACATGCTTAGAACTGAAATTGCACTGCTTTAAATAGTTTATTTTGATGCACATGCTGTTTTCTTTGCAAATTTGTATCATAGGATTGTTTTTTGTTTTTCCTGCAGTATATAAAAATTGTTGTATCTCAAAAATAAAACTATGAAGACACTCAAAATAAATTTCCTGTTGTTGTAAACTATTTTTTGCAACTTCTTTATATATAAAGTTTTGAGGGATGAACCTCTTAAATTTCTCCAAGTAGAAATATATGTAAAAAAGACAAAAAAGAATTTGAAATTATTTGTAGTTTATTGCACTTTTTTGCAATTTATGCAGTTACTATGGACTTAATGCAAACATATTATTAAAATTTGGGCTATAACAGTTGTATTGATGTATAGCAACAAAAATGGCACTACAGCATGTAAAAATATAAAGTAAGCTCTGGTGGACTTGGTTCTATGGTAGGTCTTAAAGGGTTAAAAAACCTTTTAGTAATACTCTTGTCAAACACTTCACCCTTCAATACATTTAAATGTTTGAACTGTGATGATCAAATATTTTTAGACTTTTCCTTCTGAATGACACTTCGGTGACGTTCTTTTAGATATTCACTTTGTTCTCATAAAGATATAATAAGTTTGATGATTTTACTTTTCATCATCGGGTCAATATTTTGGCTTAATGAACCACTGCTCTAAGAAAACCTTTGTCTGGTGTTACTAAAGCCAACTGTGATTTGATAGCAGCCTTGAGCTAGTCTGTATTTTTATACTTTTTGTGGAAGGTGTTAATCATCATAGTCTGCACAACTGTCAACTATCAACACTGTTCTCCATGACTGTGGTTGGGTGTTACTGACCTAGACTGCTTATACAATGTTTGAATACTTTTTTACTGTAATATGACCATAGTTGAGATTTCTGATTATCATGTGCTATAAGCTACAATTATCAATGTTAAAACAAAGGCTTGAAATATTTCACTTTCACTATAGAATACATACAAGTTTACCATACCACATTAAATTACAAAAAAGTATTTTCACAATATTCCAGTGTTCACATGCTGGATGGACTAGGGAACGATATCAAGTGAACTATGTTAATCTGTGAAATCAGAACCCCAGTACACGAAATCTGCCTCGGCTCTCTGTTTATAAAGTCTAGTCTCTGATCCTATGAGCATTATCCAGTTGAGAGTGCAGAGCTTAGATGGAGCCAACAGATGAGGGGATTTGCTCAGTTCTAACTGCATCTATTCTGGATGTCTATCCTTCTTATCTCTGAGGAACCCTTGTAGCTCAAGGAAGATTCCCCAGCAACACATATTAATGACAGCTCCCATCTAGATCAGTGCTCTAGGAATATGACTGGTTTTATTTTAGTGACTCGGTAAACTAAGCCACAGGGGTCTGTAACTTTTAAAAGCCTGGACTAACCTGTAAGAGCTACTAACTAATTTGGGATTAATACTCAGATTTTTAAACAATAATTAAATCACCTGAGTTAGAGCAGGGCGATATGGCCAAAAATATTTATCACGATATATATATTTGAAAATTTGCGATAACGATATAACCGACGATATAATTGATGCGAGACAAAATACAACTCCACAACATTACTAGCGCAAAAAGACAACCTTCCATTTATTTTCACTTAAACAAGAAGCTGGTTTTTATGTACATTAAAGCTTTATAAAA
>NW_024582518.1:945942-954099 GCF_018398535.1 Haplochromis burtoni | reverse complement strand
CACCATTTTTACAAACCAATTCTGGTTCATCTGTTTCACTCAACAATCGGCCATGTGCGTATGAAAACAAAGGCACTGAGCATGCGCGTTTTACTCCATTCTATCGCGATATTTCATTTTCCTATCGTTGCCTAACATTATACCGGTATTACCGTGAACAGTATAATATGGCCCAGCCCTAACCTGAGTTATACTAAGTTAATTAACCTACTCTGAACGAATGCTGATTTCTTCTGATACTTGAGTTAAATTTATCATCAACTCATCCTCATATGAAAATCAGTTTTAACATAATTCTTTTTTAAATTCAAATACATAGGAATCATTTTTTCTTACTATTTCTCTTCAAAACTCTGTGCTTGTCAATTATACTATATAGATAACTATAGTAATAGTAAATATACTTACTAGAGTTTATTTTATTAGCTCATACATATGTTATAGTCAGAGATTTTTTTATATTCCCAGCTTCTCAATGTCTCTCTCACACACACACACACACACACACACACACACACACACACACACACACAGCCTCCAAGTCCAACTCACACACACTCTCAGTGAGAAGCAATTAAGCAGTTAAGTATGATCAACTGTCAACAAACTCACATATGAATTATGGTTCTGTGTTTAACAATCACAACATACTTAATACCTTTTTTTTTCATTCAGAATCATATATAAAGATGAGCTGGAGACACATTTTTTTCTTTTCACAAGGCAGAAGCTGGATCATGTCTACACACAAAATCCAGACATTGGAGCAGACATTATAAACTGTATTTCTCATTAATCATATTATTAGACTTCGGTTATATTTTTGATTAAGATGAAGACCTAGTGTTTTCAGTGGGAGAAACATTTCATCACTCACCCAAGTGACTTCTTTAGTCTCAGCTGATTGAAGGTTTCCCCAACCTTATGAACAGTACATTTGCATAACAACTGAAACTAGCACCACGGATTAAGATAATTTATTCATAGCATTCTGTATCATTTTAAACATACAAGGCTGGATGTTGAGTCCTTTTACCCTCTCTCACATGTAATTGGTGTAAGCGGGGGGACCTCGTCTCTTCAAATGCTTAATAAGAACCAACTCAATGACAGATTTGAATAGGTGGAATCAAATCTGAAAACACAGCACAAGAAATGGCTTTAAAGATGAACACACAAATGACAGATATAGACTGATATATATACTGATATTTAGAATACTATGACATGATAGCTGCTAGCTCCCTGTTTCAGTTATTGCTCTTCTTATTTTAATATGTCATATTATTTCACAGCACACAGCAATTCCCTGAGAGTTTCCTTCATATATGTTGTGTGTGTCTGTAGTCTATCAGGCTGTCTGATCGCAAAAGAAGGCTCTGATTCTCTGGCCTCAGCTCTAACGTCCAACCCCTCCCATCTGAGAGAACTCGACCTGAGCTACAATCATCTGGGAGAGTCAGCAGTGAAGCTCTTGTCTTCTGGACTGGAGAATCCAGACTGGAGTCTGGACACTCTCAGGTATGGAGAGGACTGCTACACCCACAGACAATTTCTAATAGAGGGAGGAGTGATTGAAAATATTTCTCACTGTTGATCTGTTTATTGGACTATTGCGAAATTTTGACTGATCTGTTAATCACTGATGTTAGGAGCATTTTTCCTCTTACAAGAGGCAGTGAACATAAATTGGATATATTTGTGTGTAGCAGCTGCAGGAACATCTTTGTCATTGTTTAGTTTAGACAGATGTGTGTGTCTGTCCTTGTGTGTAAAAGAGCGATGTAATGTGCAGGATGTAACCCCCTCCTTCTCTCAGGGTGGAGCCTTCAGGAGACCAATGGTTGACACCAGGTCTGAGGAAGTGTAAGTGTGTTTTTAATGTGATTCATGAACACAAAGCAGCACACATTCAACCATATTCAAACTGTCACATCACTCAGTCACATCTCTGATGTCAGGAGTCATCATCAAAGTGTCAATCAATGAACAGATGATGGATCAATAACTGCAGCTGGATTGTGTTTGTTCTCTCCATCAGATTCCTGTCAACTCACAATCAACACAAACACAGTACACAAGAATCTTAAGCTGTCTGACAACAACAGGAAGGTGACATATGTTAAGGAGGAGCAGCCATATCCTGATCATCCAGACAGATTTGATGACTGGTGCCCCCAGGTGCTGTGTAGAGAAGGTCTGACTGGTCGCTGTTACTGGGAGGTCGAGAAAAATGGACAGGTTCACATATCAGTGAGTTATGAAAGAATCCCAAGAAAAGGGCACAGAGATGAAAGAAATGACATTGAATTTGGATTTAACGATCAGTCCTGGTGTCTCAGCTTCTCTAAACGAGGTTGCTTTGCTTGGCACAACAATAGAGAAATGTTCATCTGCTCTTCCTATTGTTGGTCTGGCAGAGTAGCAGTGTATGTGGACTGTCCTGCTGGCACTCTGTCCTTCTACAGAGTCTCCTCTGACACTCTGATCCACCTCCACACCTTCAACACCACATTCACTGAACCTCTTTATCCTGGGTTTGGGTTTGTGTTCAGAACAACATCAGGGTTTTCGATCTCTCTTGATTCTTCAGCTTCTCTGTGTTCAGTTTAGTGTAAATAGCGTCTTGTCTCATTATTTCTCTCTGTACCGTCCAAACTTTAATGTCACCATGTCTTTTGATGAATGAATAAGTTATAAGTGTAATCAAATAGCAAACATCATTTTATGGTCTTCAACTTGAACCCTCTCAGGCTCAAATTAAGTTTTTGTTGCTAATGCACAAAAGAATACCTGCAGTGGTACTTCTGAGTAAAAAAAACCTCATAAAATATGTATGTGGGGTAATCAGGTTGTTAGCTTTTAACTGTTGCAAATCTGCAACGCCTGCCTTGAGAGGGTTAAAGAAACCTTTCTATACTGTCCCATACTGTCTGGGTAAAATTTGACCCTTTTTTTTTTTTACAATAGAGTTCATTACCCTCAGTACCATTCGTTTTAGCCTTTGAATTTTTTAATTTGCTTTTTGCTAAAGTAGTACCACAATTACAATATTTCAGAACTTAGTGTATGTTGCTACAGATGTTTGTACCCTGAGCATGTTCCAGGTCAGATTTGATTATGCATTGAATGAGCAGCAAATGTTAGCACTTCCAGACAAGCTGTTGAACAGAGATGAACTATTCCGAGAAATATTCATATATGAATATATGTATATTTTCAATATATGAATATTGAAATATTCAGAAAATGGTAAATGGCCTGCATTTGTATAGTGCTTTTCTAGTCCATAGGACCCCAAGACGCTTTACACTACATTCAGTCATTCACCCATTCACACACACATTCACACACTGGCGATGGCAAGCTACATTGTAGCCACAGCTGCCCTGGGGCACACTGACAGAGGCGATGCTGCCGGACACAGGCGCCACCGGGCCCTCTGACCACCACCAGTAGGCAAACACGGGGTTAGTATCTTGCCCAAGGATATTTGGCATGCAGCCAGGATGCAGCCTGGGATCAAACCACCGACCTTCTGATTAGTGGCTGACCTGCTCTGCCACCTGAGCTACAGCCACCCCAGAAGAGGAGCATAGCTAAATAAATATAAAAGGGTATATAAAAGGGTGGTTCTCTGGCCTCAGATAAATAAATATAAAGGGTATACAGGAGGCAGCATGGTGGCACGGTGGTTAGCACTGTTGCCGCACAGCAAGAAGGTCCTGAGTTCAATTCCACCATCAGGAGGATGTGGAGTTTGCATGTTCTCCCCGTGTTTGCGTGGGTTCCTTCCGGGTACTCCGGCTTCCTCCCACCGTCCAAAGACATGCAACTTGTGGGGATAGGTTAATTGGATAATCCAAATTACCACTAGGTGTGAATGTGAGTGTGAATGGTTGTCTGTCCCTGTGTGTTGGCCCTGCGACAGACTGGCGACCTGTCCAGGGTGTACCCCGCCTCTCGCCCCATGACAGCTGGGATAGGCTCCAGCGACTCTGAAAAGGATAAGCGGAAGCGAATGGATGGATGGGTATACAGGAGCTCCATTTGTAGCAGTATATCTGGACTGGCCCGCTGGCACTCTGTCCTTCTACAGAGTCTCCTCTGATCCACCTCCACACCTTCAACACCCCATTCACTGAACCTCTTTATCCTGGGTTTGGGTTTTTATTCAGGACTCCAACAAACTTCATTTGTCCTTTTGGTTCTTCAGCATCTCTGTGTTCAGTTTAGTATAATTAGTCCCTGAAGCTCAGTTCATCTCAGGTGATTCAGTTCATGTTGGTGGCAGGTAAGTTTGCAGCAGATGAGATAAACTGTGATATCAGAGAGCAGCCACTGTCAAGTACTCACTACCTTAAACTTCTACAAGTGGAAGTATTTAGTTCTCAGTTCTTCCGTTTATTTAGCTGGCTGTGGATATGGAGGTACAGGGCCTCATGGTTGCTCAGGTGTCATAGATAAAGTACTGTATGAATGTGTGTCAGTTAATGAATTATAATCTAATAACTGAGAGGTTATCAAAGCAGGATACACCCTGGAAAACTTGCTAATCTATCACGACATCTGTTCAACTGTCAATCACCATACCAGCTGAATGGACTTTAGGTTAGTCTTACTGTCACATTTTTACCTAAATCCAGCCCACTGCAGACCAGATAGTTATTTTAGTTATAAAACACCTCAACATTTTTGTGTCTTATTCCTTCAGTTTTGTCTTGTAGTCTCTGGGATCTCATTAGAATAAGACATTCATTTGTTAGATCAGAACTGGGAGTCTCTGCAAAGTTTCCCTAGTTGATAAAATTACTCACCCACAGTCTTTAAACCCAGAAGATTTAACACTTTGATCTGAGCATGAACACCATGAGGTAGTCTGTTTTCTGCTGGCTGTGATTGTTGTAACTGTCCACAAGCTGTTTTTGTACAGTATTGGCGACTTGATGGACTAAACTTAAAACAATGCCACTTTCTTGTAGATACACTGAATCTATTTTAAGATAATTTCATTCAGAAAAAGTGTGTTTTTGAGTGTTTACAAAAGCACTGAAAACATGCCAGAAATAAACTCCATGCAATTATGAACATTGCAACTCAAGTAACTACCCTATATCTCAAAACCAATGTAATGCTGCTGAAGTTGCGTGGCTACATAGGCAATGACTATGAAGCGCAAAAAGAAAAGCTTCTGTGGACACATACCATGAGTCACACTGATGATTGTTGTGATTTGTCCAGTAACTGAATCATGGAATGATGTTCTTTTACTGTATTTTGCAATACCTCTAGACCCATGACGTCTCAACACAGTACACAGTGTTTTTAAATATGATGTGATTCATGCATGGTTACAGATACTGAGGTATATCTAAAAATTAAATGGAGCACTGGTTTTGTAAGGAAGTAAAATAGTAGATATCTGCTGGTGGTTTTGAATGTGTTGAATAAAATGTATCAAAGAACTTGCTTGGCTAAATCTGCCTATTAAGTTTCAGGATGCGAATCAAGACTGGACCAAGACTCCTGTTGGTCACTGCTCATATTAGTCATTTGCATGACATTTAATACTAAATACTTTCTTATTATCAGTGATGAACGTTAGCACTGAATGCCAATGTGAATATCGTCCTTGTCAGTGCTGTATGCATGGAGTTGTAGTTCCTGAGAGTGACCACTGGATGGCAATAAAATAATAAAAATAAAATAAAGCGTTTCTGTAATGCGTAAATTTGAATAAAGATCCAGTAAAAACAAAATTTTGCATATAATCAGTGGACTCCGCACTTGTACCGGGTGTTTCTTAGTTCTCCCAGTCACCCGAGCTTCTCATCCAACATAAACAGAAATTAAATGATAAAAAAAACGTTCTGTTTATCCGATAGATATTTTACTAAATACAGCTGATGTCTCACATTTGACATTTTTTCTAAATGAGTGTTGGTGTATTATTATTAAATGAGGGTTACTGCTGACAACAGTGTTTAACAGCTTATTATTATCATTGTTCTCATGATCAGACTGATAAAAATTAAACCTCAGGATCGGTGTGAAAATGATTCTTGTCGGTATATGAAAAATTGTACTTATTGACAGCGACCATCAGGAGGCAGTAATAGATACACTTTCTTAATGAGTCGCTGCCACTAGAACAGCCAGGTCACGGGCTTTTTATGCTCGCTGTTCTCTCCCTCGTGAACAATGTATGCAGTGTTGTGTACTGTCAGAGTGGTTTTACCCAACGTGGCCAGGTTATTTAACATGGTGCACTTCATGACTGCAATAGTATTTATGAATGACACAATAACTTTAACATCACTTTCATTTTATAGATACATACATACATTTATAAAAATAAAAAAAAAAGCCCTCTCATCCCTGCGGGCGAGCTCGGGTCCTCTACCTCTGCTAGTACTAGGCAACTGCTAGTACAGTTGCCTAGTACTAGCAGGCAACTGTAGTACTATATTTATACCCCATATTTCTCCTGTTTTGTCTTCCCTTCATTGGCTTCATGTTAAATCCAGAATTGAATTCAAAATCCTGCTCCTCACATACAAGGTCTTAAATAATCAGGCCCCATCTTATCTTAATGATCTTGTAGTACCATATCACCCTATTAGAGCACTTCACTCTCGCTCTGCAGGCCTACTTGTTGTTCCTAGAGTATTTAAAAGTATCTCCATTGTAAAAGGAAAACTGACAGCCGAGCAATTTCATATCAGTGGAGAACCAATTCCAACAGTATTACAGAAGCCCATAAAGAGCCTGGGATGGTGGTACAATGCAGAACAAGTAGAACAACTAAGGCAGAACTTGGCTAATGACCTCAAGCGGATTAACAACACTGCACTCCCAGGGAAACTGAAGCTCTGGTACTTCCAGTTCGGGTTATTACCCAGACTACTGTGGCCGTTGACAATGTACAAGGTCTTGCTCAATCATTCCAATCGACTAGAGAGGCTAGTGAGCTCCTACATTAAGAAGTGGCTCGGACTTCCCAAATGCCTCAGCAGCGTTGCACTCTATAGCGACGGGATACTGGCATTGCCTATCCCTAGCCTATCTGGGGCATGGAGTCTAACAGACTAAGTTTAATCATCCGAGCGACATGCGATGTGCTGCTTTCCCCAATAAATCTGCAGCTGTGGTTTAGAAAGGACCCATCCTGCCCCTTGTGTACAGTCCCAGCCACACTCAAGCACATCTTGGTTGGTTGTAGGACGAGCCTTACTCAGGGCAGATACACATGGAGACACAACCAGGTTTCAGGTGTCTAGCTGAGAAAGTTGAGCGCAAATGAAAATCCATCAACGCTCAACCTTCCACGAACCAAGAGGAGTGTTCGTTTTTATCAGCATTTGTCCAGGAAGGAGACAAGCTGAGGACAAGCCCGTCAAACCCAGACCTGGGCCCGCTGAAGGTTGCCAGGGATTGGCAGATGCAAGTGGACTTGGATCAGAGGCTAATTTTTCCCACAGAGATCGTAACAACTACTCTGCAACCAGACCTTGTCCTTTGGTCTAACTCCCAAGAACTTGTGTACTTTATTGAGCTGACTGTACCATGGGAGGAAGTAATTGAGGAAGTATTTGAGCGTAAAAAGCTGCAGTATGCCAACTTGGCAGCTGAGGCAGAGGATAGAGGCTGGAAGATCAAGGTGCGCCTGGTGGAAGTGCGGCGGATTTGTTGCCAGTACAACAGCAAAACTGCTCAGAAAGATTGGGATCAGAGGACAGGCACAATGGCAGGCTATAAGAGAATTGGCTAACACTGCTGAGAAGACCAATTACTGGCTATGGCTAAAAAGGGCTGACATCACTTGGGCAGCTAAGGCAGTCAACTAACTGCGATACACATGCCCAGGATTGATCAACCTGTGGTGGGCCTCCCTCAACAGAGTAAAACCCTGGAGAAACGAAGAAGTCAAAAAACTCAAAAGAAATTGCAGGGCAGCAGAAAGGAGATGGAGGAAAAATAAAAATACTATCAACCATCAAATATTTTGCGAGCAACTCAAAATGTACAATAATACATTAAGGAATTCAAGAAATTCATACTTCGCCAAAATAATCAATAATAACAAAAATAATCCCAAGGTCCTCTTTTCCACCATAGATCATTTATTTAACCCTGATTTTAACAGCTCCCAAAGAA
>NW_024582518.1:887512-934305 GCF_018398535.1 Haplochromis burtoni | reverse complement strand
CCCCCACAGACTCGCTCTGTGAGCAGTTTGCAGACCACTTCAGGGGAAAAGTCAGCGCCATCAGATCTGATATTTTATCTAATCGCGATATGATTTTAAACACATCTGAGGGCTCGATTGTACCTGAGGAGACACTGGACAGCTTTGTCCTGGTTAATGCTGAGAACCTTAAGAAAGTTTTCTCCACAGTGAGACCCACCACATGTCTTTTAGATCCAATCCCCTCTTCACTCTTTAAAACACTTTATGGATTTTTTGAGGCTGAGCTTTTATACATGATGAATTGCTCTCTTCAGTTGGGTGTCTTCCCTGCTGCCTTTAAAACGGCGGTGGTGAGGCCCCTTCTGAAGAAGAGCAATTTGGATTGTAATGATTTTAATAACTACAGACCTGTATCCAACTTACCATTTTTAAGTAAAGTCTTAGAAAAACTTGTTTTTACTCAGATTACTGATTTTCTCAATGATAGACAGATCCTGGAGATATTCCAGTCTGGATTTAGGGTGAACCACAGCACAGAGACGCTCTCCTAAAGGTTTTAAATGATCTTAGATGTAACTGGGACTCCCAAAAGCTCTCAGTCCTGGTGCTACTGGATCTAAGCGCAGCCTTTGATACAGTAGACCACGCTATTCTTTTAAACAGACTGAAACACATGGTGGGCCTCTCTGGTGCTGAATCTCTCTTTGCTTTTCTTTGCAAGCTCCTTTGACTACGATGACCTGGATGATTGAGAACCTTCACAGACATATGTTACATTTTATATTGATTTCATGTTTATCCTTGTTTTGAGCAGTGTGTGGAGCAACTTTTGTGCATTGTCTTCTGCTTATAATTTATTGTTTATATGGTCATTTTATTGCTGATAATTTATTCAGTGTCTTGTTTGTGAACTGTGTTTTCATTATTTGTAATGTTTCGGTTGCATCTTAAATTTCCTCTGAATTGTCTAAACTGGTGACCTTAAAGGTTTCTGCACAAAATAAAAACAAAACAAAAAATTATTTAAATTACATTTTTCAAATAAGACATTTCATTCAGTGTCAGTTTTAATTAATTCTAGTTTTTGCATTTGAACTTTTCCAATCCTGAATTTCATGCCAGAAAAATGTTTAAATTATTTTGGGGCAGGGAAAACAAAAAAGTACTAAATTTAATGCAATAGAGGACAAAAACGTAGCTCTATGTCACAGGATGGGCAGCCTTGATATTCCAAATAGAGCACAGAGTGTGGGTGCTGGCACTGTTAAATATTGTATCTCTAACATATAGCAGCTGCAGGTTAATTATTGATGGCATTAAAGTCATTTCAGTGTGAAGCTAATCTTTGACATGTGAGCTGCAGAGTAGGATTCTTTAGTGGTTTGAAGTGTTTTATTTGGCAGAAGTCTCCTGACGCAGAGGAGCGATCACAGAAAAGAAGCAGAGCATTTTCTGTTTTTCAATAGAAAGTTGGTCCAGGCAGCAGAGAGCTGCAGAGTGAAGTTCATAGGAACAAGCTGAGTAAGTGCAACTTTGATTCATTTGTCTCTGAGATTTCTTCTTCATCACAGAGCTGCAGCTCTTTGTTAATGTGTGTTTGTTTGGGGAACAGATTGAGACTCATTACATATCTGATACATCTGTGAATACATCTGTGAATACATCTGGTATTGGATGAAATCAATAAAAACAATAAATTCCTTTAACAAAAAAGTCTTTGATATCCAATTTAGAGCTTTTCAAACCAATCCATGTAAGAAGATCTTTTCCCCCTCACATCACATCACATCAGACAGACAGCTTGTGCTTTTCTTTATCAGGCAACAACAGGTTGTTAACAGTATCATGAAAAGTGTCTCAGTGTGCACGTCACATCAGATCCGATCAGAAAAAGTCTGACTGTAATGTGATGTTTAGTAAGATGGACTCTGAACAAGCTCACCATCAAACTGTAAAACTATAAAAATCCTGTATTTCATGTTGATGATGAGATTGTTTTATGAAGGATCATAGTTCATTCCTTTTAAATATTCTCCATAATTCATGGAGAATATTTAACAGGAATTGCTAAGAGCCCCCTGCTGGTTCCCTCTAAGTCAGGGGTGTCAAGCATTAGGCTCAGTGTACTGAATCAGCCCAGCAAAGACTAATCCTACCTGCTGGACGACTTCGGAATTTTTTGGACTTCTAACTGTATTTTTATGTTTTTTTTTTTATGTGTATTTTTATGTGTGAAACTGGGCGTGGGTCCAAATCAGCCTGAGCCACACCTTGGCTCAGGCGATTAGAGGATCATCAGGGGGTCCTTTTGTCCCTCTGTGGGGGGATACTCCCACTAGGTTTATATCTGGGACTCTCCACCATTTGACCTTAGAACTGAAGAAGCTTCTCGGATGAGAGGTGAAACGTCTTCAAGCAACTTAAAGAAGTCCAGACGCTTTTCTTTGCAAGCTCCTTTGACTACGATGACCTGGATGACTGAGAACCTTCACAGACAACTATTTCAATGATTGTGCTTGCCAACTCATTGGATATTGAACAACCAAGTGAGCAGGAGGGCTATAGTTATAACTGAGAATTTGAGTTTTAGACATATTAATTTTATAGCCAGAGAGTTTCCCAAATTTTTGGCATAAATTCATCAACGAAGGCAGGGAGTTAGTGGGCTGATCTAGGTATATCAATATGTCATCCGCATAGCAAGCAAGCTTGTGTTCCTGTCCCGCAATGGTAATCCCCTTAATATCTTTATTTTGTCTAATTGATTGTGCCAAAGGTTCTAAATACAAAGCAAACAGAAGCGGGGACCAAGCACAGCCTTGTTTATTTCCTCTCTGCAGAACAAAGCTATTTGAGAGAGAACCATTAACTTTAATTCTTGCGGTGGGATTAGTATATAATGCCCTCACCGGTTAAATTTTTTTTATATAAGGTACTCAAGGTACTCCCGGCTTCTTTCTATTAGAGCTATCTAGATCCGGCTGCAGGCGTACATTCAGATCGCCGCCGCAAATTAAAGGGCCTTGAGTTTCTGTCACCATTATATTAACAATGTTCTTAAAAAAACTTAAGTCACTTCCTGGTGGGGCGTACACATTCATTAAAGTAACCTGATTACCATCAACTGTTCCCCGGACCAGTATAAACCTCCCATCCTTATCTTTAAGTTCGAATGACTTTTCAAAGTTCAATGCCCTGGAAATCAAAATCACCACACCCCGTCTGCGGCCGGATTCATACGCTGAGGAGAACATGTTTGTAAAGCCCATCCTCCTAAGTTTTTCATGTTCATTATTATTTAAGTGTGTTTCTTGTAAGTATACTATCTGTGCTCGATCTTTCTTCATTTTAGTCAAAATTCTACTTCGCTTAATAGGATTCGTGAGCCCGTTCACATTAAAGGATATAACCTTAATTCCCTTAGCACTTAGCATTTTCCGAAATAAAGTATCCAAACTTAAGTAACTTATCGACTGGTAAACTCCCTTTAAAAACCCGAGCAATGAACAACAACAACCGTCCAAAACCGGACAAACCCCCCCCAAAAAACAAAAAAAAAAAACACAAAAATTTTTTTAATCATTTAGTAAGGGGAAAGTATTTGTTATCTCACCCACTTCGACAGAACAGTATATCTCCATTAATCTCCTGTCGTAGAGGGGGAGCACCTTCTAGAAAGCTGAAGCTGCTCACGAATGGGTCTTTCTCTGTGTCCCTCCGAGTCACACCGCTGCGACATTCCCGTCTTCTCCCACATCAAATTTGACAGCTGCTCCGTTAGGGTCTGCTTCGGGACGACTTTAGCGATCTGGAATCCCCTTGTCCGCATATCCGCCGTCGCTTCCTCCGCAGTCGAGTAGAGCCCAGTTCCCTCTTGATAGAAGACCCTCAATTTGGCAGGATAGGGCATCTGGAATCTTATGTTCTGTTGTTTCAGATCTCTTTTAGCTTCAGCGTAGTCCTTACGTTTTCGCAGGATAGCTGGCGCGTAGTCTTGATCGAAATATATTCTCTGACCGTTCAGCAGAACAGTCCTCTTGGCCCACGCTTTGCGCAGAACTTCTTCCTTTGTGTCAAAGCGGGCAAAACAGATCAATATCGAACGTGGGGTTCCCTCTCGGTTCCTCACTGCTCCCAGAGCCCGGTGTGATCTCTCGATACTCGGGAGGTCGAGGCATTCCGTCAATACTTTTTCCACAAAAACTGGCATCGAAGACCCTTCTGCTCCTTCGGGGACATTATACAGCCTCAGATTCTTTCGCCAGGCCCAGCTATCCTGATCCGCGATTTTATTTTCTTGCTCGCCGATAATTTTTAGCATGTTTAGCATCACCTGTTCCACGTTTTGGACCCGGTCTTCCATCTTCGCGATACGGGTTTCTGCTTCGGTTATCCTATTATTGGCTCTGACCAAGTCTGATTTAAATTCTTGGAACTCTCTCCGAAAGTCCCGTAGTTCTTCCAGTATCGTGATCAAAGCCAAGCCTTCATCCGTGTTAGCCCTAGCATTGGCTTCATGTCGAGGTGGCGATGCCGCTGCCGAAAACCCTTCGTTTACGCGTTCTTCTGCCGAGCCTTTCTGTTTATCCCTTTTCCCCATGTTCACCCCGCTTATACCTCTACTATCTATCAAAAATTGGTAATAATTATGACACTTCACGGGGTGAACGACTTAATTATGAGAGAGAGCTACTCGTTAGACTGCCATGCGTTGGGATGACGTCACCGGAACCGGCCAAATTATCTATCCTAAGTAAGCATAACTTTGTTTTTTCGAGACAATGAGTTTGCATACTTTTCCTGCTAACTCATTACTGTACAGCTTTTCATTTTTTTCCTTCTGATTATCGAATTAGAGGTTCAGGTGATGAGGAAGAAATTAAAATATTCAGTCAAAGTAGCTTCATGGCTCCATCTAGTGGACTGATAGTAGAAGTAGAGCAGCTGATGGCAGCTTCCTCTGCCTCACACTGCTGTCTGACTGCATTCAGCTGACACTGAGATGAAGCAGAAAAGAAGCAGCTGATATTTGGCCAGCACACATGATGGAAAGGAGGATTTCAGTTGATGTGCACATGAATGATTTGTGTTTCCTCGGAAGGTGAAGGTAGAAAGTGTGTGTGAGCTGACGTCAATTCAGCAGCATGGATCAGTGTGAGGACAGAGAGGAGGGAGCCCCTCCCTCTAAAACCACTCTGTGTGGGGAACATGAGAGCCAGACCAAAGCTCAGAGGTGAGATGACCATCTCTAACTGTCCATGACTCTTCTCCATGTCACAGCTCAGCACTCACATCACTGCTCCATCATTATTCACAGGAACCAACCTGGACCTGAACCCAGCTGTGTGTCCTTAAAGAGCAACTTCTCAAAAGGTATCGGTGAAGATTTTATGGGACAACATTCTCCACCTGAAAGGTAACCTGTAAATGTCTTTACTCTTTTTTACACATACATTTTTGTGTTCATGTGCTACACGGTCTGTGTTAAAGTTTGTTTTTGTTTTAATAAGAATACCTTAGCCTTTCTTAACAAACATAAGTTGTGTTGTTTGTCCTTTCAACAGTGGCAGGACACACTTCACTCCCAGAAGCTGTAAACAACGAAACAATCAACATATTTTGACACAAAACACTCAGTTTTTTAAAAAGAAAAAAAAATCTTCCAGTTATAATGATAGTGAATAATAAATATTATAATGTTATTGAACCTTGTATATTGGAAAAAAAAATTCAAGGACAGAGTCTTGGAGTGCAGGAGTGCCTCTCACATTGATGAATCACAGTGTAACTGCAGTAGCATTTGTAGTTCTGATGTGTGAGATGACCACCTCTGACTGTCCATGACTCTTCTCCATGTCATAGCTCAGCACTCACATCACTGCTCCATCATTATTCACAGGAACCAACTTAGACTTGAGCCTTGGCCTATACCTGAACCCAGCTGTGTGTCTTTAAAAAGCAACTTCTCAAAAGGTATTGGTGAAGATTTTAGACAACAGCATTCTCCAGCAGAGAGGTAATTTGCTTTTTAAATAAATGTTCAACTCTTTTTACACACATTTGAGTGAATAATAATAATAATAATAATAATAATAATAATACCTTAGTCTTTCTGATCAAAGCTGTCCTTTCAGCTGCAGCTAGGTTTGTTTTTAAATAATCAATCAAAAATTATGTTAAATAATGAATTATCAGTAATAAATATTAATAATAATGTTATTGACCATTAAATATATTTACAAGTACAGAACCTCAGAGTGCAGGAATGCATCTCTGGTTTTCTGGGTGATGTGCTGTTCTAGCGGCACACAGTAAATGAACTGGAGTGTATGCAAGTCTGATGTGTCAAAGAGGTTGAGTCCCCTCATTAAACTTGAAATCTCTAAATAATGGCTTTAATATTTAGTCCTATTATAGCTTATAAAGTACAGAGTTTAGAAATATACACACATGTGATTTTTTAAATTGTAATTTTTTTTTAAATTCTGTATTATCATTAACTGATCTAACACAGTAACTGTTAAAACCAGGAAATCAATGTGGAGCAACAAGAGTCAAAAAAAGTGATCTCAGCGGGAGTGGAAACTATTTCTGTGGGGTTATTACAACCACAGGGAGTCACTTGCTTCAATGTTTTGTCAAAATATCAGTTACTACATACACTTTGAACTAATCATGATTTCTCCACAGAGTGGACACGAAGACCTCGGTGGTTCCCAGTGGTCATTCTGCACAGCAGCAGAATCCAAAACACCTGGACTCCATATTTATGGTCTGTACATGTACAACAACTACTGTATTTTTACATCTATTCTGTTCACAGTCATCTACATGATGCTGTTTATAGACCAGTGCAATGTCAGTGTTTCATGGATCTTATATTGTGGTCCACAATTTCAGTCTAACTGGTTTATTAATGCAGTGTTGTGTTCCAGCTGCTGGAGGAAAACATTATCACTTTTGTGAAGAATGAGTTGAAGAAGATCCAGGAGGTTCTGAATCCCGGTTACGGGCAAAACCCAGAGCGTCAGAAGAAGGATGAGGAGGTGTTAGACACTGAGAATCAAGAGCAGGGGAACAGCAGCAGAGAGGCATTTGTGAAAATCACACTGCACTTCCTGAGGAGAATGAAGCAGGAGGATCTGGCTGACTGTCTGCAGAGCAGTAAGAAGATTTCTCTCAATATTTAAACTGCTCCATAAATGTGATAAAGAAAGTTTGCAAAAGAATCTATGCAGTCCTGTGAAAAATGATCATACTTATTGCTGGAGCATTCAGGTGTGTTTTAAGACGTTGCCAGAGTCTTAACAAGAGTGGATGTCTTATAAAATTTATACAGTCATGTTACGTAAGGCCCCAAATGGGCGCCGTGCAAGAAAGTAGTAGCTCTAATATTGACCAGTAAGGATACACGCACACTGCAATGGGGTACACAAGAGTTTTTTCCTCAGAGTCAAACTACTGGCTGAGACAACTCTGGCCAGGAATCCAAGGCCCAAAGCCGCCACGGTCAGGGTTGTAAGCCTGGTTACAAACAGGGGAAAGGTGGTCACTTGGAAGAACAAGCAGCCAAAAACATATCAATCCTGCATCTTCCTCAGAAAGGTGTCATTTGAGGTTGGGCCTCCACATTAAAATCCTGGGGCTTCCACTCTCGAGCTGAAATTTCCCAAAAACTTGTCCAGTTTCCTTTTCATGGGCACAGAGAGTCTCCAATCCAGTGTTCTTTCTCCCAGCAGATCCACACAAATCCCATTTAAAATGAGTCCTCCCTCCAACATCCTCAGATTATTTTAAAAGCAAAACCAGGCCAGGTTAAAAATATTTTCTTTAAAATGTGCACACTTATTTTTGGAGTCTCCGAGGCTTCCCTGCTGCACCAGTGTCCTACAACCCCCCCTTACTGTTTCCTTCCTGAGAAGGGCTCCAGTCCTGAAATACACTGGCTAATGATGATGATTGGGGACCAGTGAAAACACAGCTGAACATAATGAAACAGAAAGTAGAACTAATGACACTTAGACAGAGGGCTGGCATGGTGAAGTACCCCCCCCCCCCCCCCCTTTCAAAGGCCAGTACCCGGCGGCCCAAAGAAAATACACCAGAGGGGGCAGAGGGGGTCCGAGACGAAGGGACAGAGTCCAAATATGAACAGTTCAGGGGGGCGGCCACAGGAAGGCAGCAGCGGCAACTTAGCAGATCCAGAGGCCGACCACGCCGGTGACAAGGTCCAGTCAGCGGCCTGCAAGGTGGCCGCCAATGTCAAATCGGATGTGGGCGAGGAGGTAGCATGGGAATCGCTGGACTAGAAGAACCATGACCAGATAGCAACAGGGCAGCTGCAGGCGACGGCATGGGAGCCGGCGGTGGCGGAGCAGCTGCAGGTGACGGTGTGGGAGCTGGCGGTGCAGGGCCAGTAGGGGCGGAAACCTTTGCCTGAAGAACTGAACAAGAGGATGAATGAGTGACAAGGCCAGAGACTGGATAGGAGATTGGGCAACGGGCGACTGAGGTACGGGAGAGTGGACTACAGACCTGACTGACTGGACTACAGGTGACGGGAGGACAGTCTCCTCCTGTCCTCCCGTCACCTGTAGTCCAGTGACTGGGCTACAGGTGACGGAACAGAAGGAGACTGGACTGTCTGGCTGGAGACTGGCAGGCAACTGGAGGACGGGAGACTGAGCTACAGGTGACTGTGTTACTGTTGGTGAGGTTAATGGCTGAGCTGATGGTTGGGTTAGAGATGGTGACAGTGCTGCAGCCTGAGATAATAAACCGGGTGCTTGAGCTGGGAATAGGTCTGTCAACTTAACCAGGGATTGAGCTATGGTGTGAAAAGATGGATGAGGAGGTGGATGAAGTGGTAGACTGGCACGTGGAGAGGCTAGCTCTTCCGAGCCTCTAGGGAGGTCAGCCTGGATTCTGGCTGCGCTGGGACAGGCACAGAAGGTGGCTGGACACCAGTCATCCCCACCTGAGAAACAGGAATGGTTGTGGAGGTAGACTGGGTCACAGCTGCCCTCGTCCTGGGAGCTGGCACAGGAACAGGCAATAGCTGAACATTAACTGCCCTCACCTGAGCAGGATGAAGAGAATGGCGGACTTTGAGGTACCTTGCTAACAGGAAAAGGCTGAACTATTGATGAGGAGATTTTGATTGAGTGGGAGAAATTATCTGATCTAGTGGTGTGAATGTCATTAGTAACGTCCTGGGATAATGAAACAGTCTCTTTGGAAGAGGGGATCAGACTTCTCAGCATCGCTGTGAATGTCTATGCCAGGGCGCTGAAGAGGTTAGTTGAGTCTCAAATAAAGGAAGAACAATGTTGTTTTCAACCTGGTCAAAGAACACTAGACCAGCTCTTTATCCTCCTGAGGATATTTGATGGTACGTAGGAGTTTGCATTCATGTTTTGTGGAATTAAAGAAGGCATTTGACTGCATCCCTTGGAGTATCCTGTGGGGAGTAGCTCAGGTGTATTGAGTGTCTGGCTTGTTGCTACAAGCCATTCATTCCCCATATAACAGTTACATGAACTTGTTCTGCATTGCCAGCAATAAGCTGAACTTGTTCCCAGAGTGTGTCGGACTCCAGCGGCCGTCCTTTTGTCACTTGAATCCTGTTCAGAATTCTTATGCACAGAATTTCTAGACATAGCCAGATGGCAGAAGGATTCCACTTTGATAGCCTCAGAATTTCTGTTGGGTACATCAGGCGGTGGCATCCAGCTCAACCTGGAGGGTTTAGTGTTGAGTTTGAAGCACACTGTGGATGTTGTCACTTACAGAATAATTTCTTGGCACTGATCCCATGAATACCAGTGAATCTGGATTTTTTTTCATTGCATTAAGTTTCTCATCTCAAGCTGACAGATCAGACCTCCACATGTTTTATTGTTTTTCTTGTAATCTGTTAGTCTTTTTCATATGAACATTGATTCCAGTTTGTTTGTTTTTTTACTCAAGTCAGAGTGAGTGTCTTGGGGAAAATTATATTCAGCACATGTGTTATTTGAGCCCAAGTATCTTTAAAAAAAATTTCCACTTATATTTATATATTTGTTCACTCCTCCACTGCAGCTGAGCCAGGGACCACACCTCCGCCACAATATTCTACTAATTATAATTTTTTTGTAGAATTTTTTTAAACAGTCATCACTTCCATGGAAACACTTTGGAAAACAGCATCTCTTCTGGCTTCCTCATTGGAGCCCGGACAGTACTATTCATTTCTCCATAGTGAGACTTTCTCTTTAGTGACCTCCTGACCCAGTATGAACCTTCCAGATCCCTCAGGTCATCTGGATCCGGTCTTTTATCAGTTCCCAGAGTCAGAACCAGACACGGAGAAGCTGCATTCAGCTTTTATGCTCCTTATATCTGGAACAAACTCCCAGAAAGCCTCAGATCAGCTGAAACACTCAGTTTATTTAAATCCAGGTTGAAGACTCACCTATTCTCAGCTGCATTTGAATAAAGCACCAAATCCACACTTTTAAGCTTAAATTTCAAAACTTACATTTAACTACTGATTTTATCTGTTTTGATTTCATATACTGTTTTGTTTGTTTGTTTGGTAATTAGTTAGTTAGTTTGTTTGCTTGTTTTAATCAATTTTAAATCATGCTTTTTATTTGTTTTTGTTTCTAATGTCTCTGTATAGCACTTTGAATCACCTTGTTGTTGAATTGTGCTATACAAATAAACTTGCCTTGCCTTATTTTTTGCCTTAGAAGTGCAGGCTTTTCTCTTAGAAAAATCATCATCAGTTTCTCTGCTTCACTGTAATGTGTTTTGTTATATAAGAAATGTGAGTCGGTCAGTATGCAGACACTGTTTAAATTCTCTACAGATTGCACAGTTGCACAAACATACACATGGCAATGAGAACAAAATATACCAAAAAAATAGACTAGTATGCACGTTAGAGATTATTAGGCAGAGGCTCTGAAACAATAGAGTACAACAGTAGATCGTATTATTGTATGATCTACTGTACAATATAAAGCGCCTTGAGGCGACTGCTGTTGTGATTTGGTGCTATATAATTAAAATTGAATAAAATTGAATTGAATTGAATAGATCCCATGGTAATTTTGTGTGAGAAATCATTGTTTGCATAAGGCACAGTTTGTGTTTAGAGAAAACTAAACACAGTACAGGAGCACAAATGCCTCATACCAACTGTGAAGCACAGACCTGGGCACCTTGCAGTCATTAAATTAGCCATGAACTCCTCTTTATAAAAAGTTATTCTAGAGACAAATTCTCAAAATGATGATAACTGTCCAGAAGCTAAAACTTGGCCACAATTGGGCCATAGACAAGGGCAGCAGCAAATCAAATATGGCTCAGTAAAATTCAACTCACGAGTGGACTGAAGCATTGAAGCACTTTACACAGTTTTTCACAGGACTGTATATTTATGATAATAATTATCTTGAGGAATGGGATGTTGGGATTATTTAAGTACTATAATTCATTTATTTGACTTATTTGTTGTGTATTTTTCAGAAATGTTTGCTCCACTTTATCAGCATAACCTAAAATCTAAGCTGAAGAGGAAGTTCCAGTGTGTCTTTGAGGGGATCGCTAAAGCAGGAAACCCAACCCTTCTCAATCAGATCTACACAGAGCTCTACATCACAAAGGGAGGGACTACAGAGGTCAATCAAGAACATGAAGTTAGACAGATTGAAACAAGAGCCAGGAAACCAGACAGAGAAGAAACAACAATCAGACAAGAAGACATCTTTCAAACCTCACCTGGAAGAGAGAAACCAATCAGAGCAATGCTGACAACAGGGGTGGCTGGTATTGGGAAAACAATCTTAACTCAGAAGGTAACTGTGGATTGGGCTGAAGAAAAAGCCAACCAGGACATCCAGTTCATGTTTCCATTCACTTTCAGAGAGCTGAATGTGCTAAAAGAGGGAAACTTCAGTTTGATGGAACTTGTTCATTATTTCTTTACTGAAATCAAAGAAGCAAGAATCTGTAGCTTTGAAGATTTCAAGGTTGTCTTTATTTTTGATGGTCTGGATGAGTGTCGACTTCCTCTGGACTTTTGCAATACAGAAATCCTAACTGACCCAAGAAAGTCCACCTCAGTAGATGTGCTGCTGACAAATCTCATCAGAGGTGATCTGCTTCCTACTGCTCGCCTCTGGATAACCACACGACCTGCAGCAGCCAATCAGATCCCTGCTGAGTGTGTGGACATGGTGACAGAGGTCAGGGGGTTCACTGACCCACAGAAGGAGGAGTACTTCAGGAAGAGATTCAGAGATGAGCGGCTGGCCAGCAGGATCATCTCCCACATCAAGACATCACGAAGCCTCCACATCATGTGTCACATCCCAGTCTTCTGCTGGATCACTGCTACAGTTGTGGAGGATGTGCTGAAAACCAGAGAGGGAGGAGAGCTGCCCAAGACCCTAACTCAGATGTACATCCACTTCCTGGTAGTTCAGGCCAAAGTGAAGAAGGTCAAGTACGATGGAGGAGTTGAGACAGATCCACACTGGAGTCCAGAGAGCAGGAAGATGATTGAGTCTCTGGGAAAACTGGCTTTTGATCAGCTGCAGAAAGGAAACCTGATCTTCTATGAATCAGACCTGACAGAGTGTGGCATCGATATCAGAGCAGCCTCAGTGTACTCAGGAGTGTTCACACAGATCTTTAGAGAGGAGAGAGGACTGTACCAGGACAAGGTGTTCTGCTTTGTTCATCTGAGTGTTCAGGAGTTTCTGGCTGCTCTTCATGTTCACCTGACATTTGTGAAGTCTGGAGTCAATCTGATGGAAGAAAATCAAAAAGCCTCCCAGAAATTTAAAACAAGAAAACCTGGAAAGAAACATTTCTACCAGAGTGCCGTGAACAAGGCCTTGCAGAGCCAAAATGGACATCTGGACTTGTTCCTCCGCTTTCTTCTGGGTCTTTCGCTTCATAATAATCAAAGTCTTCTGCAAGGACTGTTGGCACAGACATCAAATAGCTCACGGACAAATCAAATTCTGTCACAATGTTTGTTGACGCTGACTGGAAGTAGCTCACAGACCAATAGAAAAGCAGCTCAGTATATAAAAATGAGGCTCAGTAGGAATCTGTCTACAGAGCAAAGCATCAATTTGTTCCATTGTCTCAATGAACTGAATGATCGTTCTCTGGTGAAGAAAATCCAACAATCGTTGAGTTCACAACGTTTTTCCACAGATAAACTGTCTCCTGCTCAGTGGTCAGCTCTGGTCTTCATGTTACTGTCATCAGAAGAAGCTCTTGAAGTGTTTGATCTGAAGAGTTACTCTGCTTCAGAGGAGGTTCTTCTGAGATTGTTGCCAGTGATCAAAGCCTCCAACAAATCTCTGTATGTACACATATACTACAATATATTCATTAATGAATATACTAGTTCTTTTATGAAAATTAAGGCACTGGACATCATTATCATCAAGGTTTGAGTTAAATCATGTTAAGCCCTGGCCTAGGGGAAACCCAAAGCGCAACATGCAGATGGCTCCCCTGCTCCCCGAGGAAAGGTACAGCAGGACTTGTAATTTCAAACACAGGACATTTTATTTCCCTTTAGCCATAGAAATCAGGGTGGGCATTGCAAAAACAATAAACAAAACATTCTAGAAAGGAAACTCAGCAAACTTATGTACCTATCACAAGAAGCAAAAAGAAAATACAGGCCTCTGACCTGTCTTCCTAACCTAAACCTAAGGGAGAAAAAGGCTTTAAAAGAAAAAGGCTTTCCACCCCTACAGCTACCAGATCAATCTCTACAAAACCAAAACATTATTTACAATATATATAAAAAAATAACGAATCTGGCTCTTCGAGATAAAGGAAAACTTCATTACCCAATACACTCACAATACACAACTAAATACACAGCACGGCCTGCTACACTGATGGGTTCCAATTTATAGTCTTATTCAGTCTAAAGTCTTTTATATAAATTAATAAGTTTATATCACTCGATTTTTTTTTTAGAAATATTCTACCACATTTTCAACCAGATATACATGTTTCTTTATATTTCTCTCCATATTTATGTTTCTTCAGACTGAGCAACTGTAACCTTTCAGAGAGAAGCTGTGAAGCTCTGTCCTCAGTCCTTAGATCCCAGTCCTCCAGTCTGAGAGAGCTGGACCTAAGTAACAACAACCTAATGGATTCAGGAGCGAAGATGCTGTTTGCTGAACTGAAGAGTCAGCACTGTACACTGGAAACATTAAGGTCGGATGTGTATGTTTGTAAAATAAATTTTAAAATCTTACTTCTTGCATACAAGTGTGTCCATAAATCTGCTCCTTCATATTTGTGTGACCTGCTCCATATTACCACTGTTTCCCGCACTCTCAGATCATCATCTGCTATTCATCTTACTGTTCCGTCATCACACCTTATCACTATGGGGAACAGAGCTTTCAGTCGCTCTGCTCCTCGGCTCTGGAACTCTCTTCCTCCTGCACTAAGAAATATTGACTCCCTCTCCGTATTTAAGACACAGCTCAAAACACATCTGTTTAAACTGGCTTATTCGCTCTAGTGCTGATTTTATCTGTTGTCACACTCTGTTTTGTAATTTTAACTTATTTTATGTATTTTATGACTATTGTTCCTTTTATTAATTGTGTTTTTGTAAGGTGACCTTGGGTTTCTGAAAGGCGCCCTCAAATAAAATGTATTATTATTATTATTATTATTGTATTAGAGAGAGTGAGAGAGACATTATTTTTACTATTAAATTCATTAGTTTCTAAGACATAGCTAAAACAAGTGTCTACATCTTCTACATATTTATATTATTGTATTTTTTTTCAGATTAAGTATGTGCAACCTCTCAGAGAGAAGCTGTGAGGCACTTTCCTCAATTCTTGGACTATATCCCACATCTTTAAAAGAGCTGGACCTGAGCAACAATGACCTGAAGGACTCAGGAGTAAAGATGTTTTCTGCTGGACTGAAGAGTCCACAATGTACATTGGAAACTCTAAGGTAATGTTGAGCTCTATTTATATTGTTTGAGAAAATTAACCACTAAGAATTGTTACCAATACAATTCAAAGGCTCAAACGCGTCCACAAAACCAAGTTAGCAGGCAATTAAACTTTATATATGTTAGATGTCAGTATAACTAAATTTTGAAGCAGCATATAAGTATTGTTTAGTGGCTGTAGAATTTTGCTCAAAGCATCAATGTGTCTTAACTGTAACACAGATGAACATCTACAAAACATATATTCACAATATATTCACATTTCTAACTCACCAACTCCCTTACTCAGTGACTGTTTAATTATATGTTGGAAACAGTTTTCTCTTATATTATTCACAGCAGAAAACAATTCTTTCAGAGAACCTGTGATATGAATTGGTTTATGTGTCTGCAGGCTTTCAGGTTGTTTGATCACAGAAGAAGGAAGTAATGATTTGGCTTTAGCTCTGAGCTCCAACCCCTTCCATCTGAGAGAACTGGATCTGAGCTACAATCATCCAGGATACTCAGCAGTAAAGCTTCTGTCTTCTGGAGTGAAGGATCCACATTGGAATCTTGACACTTTGAGGTATAGAGAGAGCTGCCGCAACAAATTCATGCTGCAAAACTTGCCAAATCCTCAAAGAAGATTTGGCAAGTTTTTATGGGTGCAACCTCAATTCTCCTCCTTAACCCACAGATACCTTTTTCTTATGGTACAAATATGGTACCATTTAAGGGGAAATCAAATGGTTTTCCATACAAGATTTACTGCCAAGAAGCATTGTACAACAAGGAAATAATCGTTTAAATACAAATTTCCTCACTTTTTGTGCTACGTTTAAATTTTCTGTCACCAAAGTGACAAAGAATATATTTGCCATGGGTCAGTACAACAAATAAAAAAAGATGTATGTGAAAACATTTGGTTAACTAGTCTGGATTAGTTCAAATGTTGTGCTCTTCTGTCATCACTGTCTAACAGTATGTGTATGACAGTGATGTAGTGTTCATGTGTGCATGCTGAAAGAGACTGTGCTGGTCTGACCCTCCTCCTCCTTTCAGGGTGGAGCCTGCTGGAGTCCGATGGTTGAGACCAGGTCTGAGGAAGTGTAAGTGTGTTTTTAATGTGATTCATGAAAACAAAGCAGCACACATTCAACCATCTTCAACAGATGTTTATTATGTTTGTTCCCTCCATCAGATGCCTGTGAACTTACAATTGACATGAACACAATTAGCAGAGAACTTCATCTGTCTGACAACAACAGGAAGGTGACACGTGGACGACCATTTCAGTCATATCCTGATCATCCAGAAAGATTTGAACGGCCTCAGTTTCTGTGTCGTGATCCCCTGAGGGGTCGCTGCTACTGGGAGGTTGAGTGGAGAGGATATTCTGATCTATCTGTAAGTTACAGCAAAATCAAAAGGAAAGGAAGAAATAATACTGGTGCATTTGGATGGAATGATCATTCCTGGAGTTTGTGGTTCTCTGAAAGTAATCCTTACTGTGTCTCTTACAATAACAAAAAAACACATATCTCCTCCTCCTCCTCTGTGTCTAACAGAGCAGCAGTGTATGTGGACTGTCCTGCTGGCACTCTGTCCTTCTACAGAGTCTCCTCTGACACTCTGATCCACCTCCACACCTTCAACACCACATTCACTGAACCTCTTTATCCTGGATTTACACTCTGGGATAGAGCATCAGTGAGTCTGTGTGTAGTTTAGTATAAAGAGTGTCTTCTTGTTATAAATATACTCAGCTGAATCAGAGTACAGTTAAGTCTGTAAATATCTATCTATTTCACTTAGACACACATTTTCAGATTCCTGGATTAAGACAAATTTAAAAACTGCTCAGAGACATTCACACATTATTACCTAAAGAAGTTTTCGTTCACCCTATTTTTATTCATACTCACTCTTACAATACTGAAATGATAACTATGCTGTAACCTGTTTGTGATGTATAAATAACCAGGAAATTATTGTTATGTTACAAATGATGTTTACATTTTTGCAGTTGTAGACAATGTTCCTTGTTTTTTACACTGCACCTATTTATATAATATGTATTTGGTGTTTAAAACAAAATGCTGTGTTGTGTTTTTTTAGCCAAAATCTGAACAAATTAGAAAACATCTTAAAACTGAGACCTTCGGTTGCCTTTAACAGCCTGTTGACTCGGTTGTTTATAAACAACCAGGGATCAATTTCATATGAACAAAAACAAAAAGAAAAGAAATGACAGCTAAGGTTACTCACAGTTGCCTTGCCCCAATGTTTAACTTCTAGTCTCTTAATCTAATGTTATCTTTTAAATAAAGTGCACAAATGACTAATATCACCAAATATGTAACTCCACCCGGGGTAACTAGGAACAGACCCATACAAGTTCAACCCAAACTTGCCTGAACCTAAGTGGAGGGCTTTTTTCTTTCTTTAAAAATCTGTGAATATTTTACACATTTGCATTACAATGGCCGATAATTATTTTCCTCCAATTAAATAAATTGTTTCCACTCATTCTTTCTGAGGTTTAAGTAATTAATCCAACACTTCTCCACTTCTTATTCTGGCTGGTTTCTGTGATTGAAAGAGTAACAGTGAAAATAATATCTTAAGATTTTTAATTAATTGATGTTGTAATTGTAATTCCAGATCATTTTTCTCACTCACTTATTATTGCATTACTTTATATACTGAAGGTGAATTTATATCAGCTTATTACTTGTTTAATTTTTCAATAAAATGGTGTCATATGACAAAGATCAGCTGTTTGGATGTCACTGTTTTTCTATTTATCTGTGGCTGCAGCTGCAGACTCTTCCTCACTGATCAGTTTGCAGACTGTTTACTCAAAACATTGATTTGTCTGGTAAATACCAGCAATCGCTGAAAGGTTCCCACTGTTTGTTTTAGCGGGACAACAATACGAAAGCTTCAAATAATCCGATTACAGCCAGGGATGATAAAATAAAAACTTCAAAACAGTTAAGAGCTTCAACATGCAGATGATTGGAAGATGATTCAACAATTATCAGAACAGATCCAGATTAATTTTCTGGTATAAACAAGAAAACATCACTTCACTGGTTGCTTTAATTCTGTCACAATATAAACATTGAGACCGAAATCACAGAAGAACCCAAGATCGAGTAACATGCGGTGACCATCAGATTGATCTCTATTCTCTGTCCCAAGTAGAAAAAAATATACCGCATTGCTTTTCACAAAATAAAGGCACCAAACATCAAAGGAACATCAGAGGCACTAGCGTTACTATTTCTTAGGGTGCCCCACTCCACTTCAGTTTCAGCTTCAGCCTGAACAACAGTCAGTCAGCTTCATTCAATCCAGAGCCAGCAACATAGTTTAGATTGGAGAAATCCTCATTCACACAGGTTTACTTCAAGAATTATTTTCACGTTGTTCTTATTAACCTGGTGAACATGGCGCGAAGGGCTAATTCTACATCAGAAAATCAAAAGGATTGACATCATCTGGTCAAATACACACATAACTAATGCATAACTCAATACTCAACAAACCACACACAAGCAAAACATCACAACAGCTTTGTCTCTCTAACCAGATTCTGATCAGGTTGCCCCTCATCTTTAAGTCCTCCTAATAGTGGTACTTATGTACGACACAATCCTGGTAACAGTGACGGAAACCCTGTGACCCCACCTGCAGTATCAGATATGCCCAGACAGTAACTCTGGCGATTTTCATCCATTTTTATGGAAACAACCTGCCAAACAAATTCCAAAGGGCAGCGGCAGTTTTATCACAAATCACGGTTATAGTGTTATGATTGACTTTTGAGGTGTCAGAGGTCACAGCCTGGCCCAAACACTGAACAAGACACTGTAAGCAACATGGGGTGGTAACTGAGAAGATAAACTATAAGCAACTCAAAAAGATGTTTACTTATCAGGAAATATCTGATGTGTGAAAACTATATGGCTGCGTGGCAGTGTGCACAAAGAACAAAAGGATGAGCATGCTGTTGCAGAAGTCAGTCTCAGCACAGCATGATGAAGGATGTCTCGGGTCCTAAAATGTGTCACAGTGGGAGATGAAGCCATTATGAAGGATGCACAGTTGTACCCTTTAGAAGTATTTTTACCTTCTCAATGTGGAAGAACAGAGGAATGAAAAGTCTTTAAACAGCTACTGCATAAACAGATCACCTGATGTCACAATGCTTCATGTTATGAATTCTGTTTAAAGCGACTGTAAATATGAAACACGTCGTGTCACACCTGAGCTCGTAAAATACAGCAAACAAAACTGTCCATGCTGTAGTTAACAATCCTCCCTCTTTATTTCGCTTCCTCCGCCTCCTCCACTCAGAGCTCTGGTGGGAGGGACTAAGAGGATTCGTGATCTTTGCTGAGTTTTGTGAGTAGGCTTCCGGGACGAGGCTCATTGTAATGACTGAATCCTCGCAGCTGGAAGCTTTTTAAAGACAGGTGAGTGGCTGAGATCAGAGGTGTGATTATAGTGTTAAGTGGCCGTTTTTGTGCGTCCACAATATGATATATTATTACTGTTACTCATTGCGTCATGTTCCGAAGGAGGATAAACATCTTTGTAATGTTTTCTAGTGTCTCAGTCTGCAGTTTTAGCAGTCTCAATGACATTTTCTGGGTGTCACGTGTTTTTCTGTGACCTGCCCCGCGGTGCGTGGGCTCCGTTTGGCTTGTTTCGTGTTTTCAGTGTCTACAGACCTCTCTCTCTCTCTGCTTGTTTCTGGGCAGCTGTTCAGTTTCGGTTGCTCACCGGAAATGTTTCTGAACGGACTGGACAGGTGAGTCTGCGCAGCCGCAGTTGAAGGTGTCCGAGTTCTCTGAAAGAAAACACACCTGTTAAATGCACCGAGTGTCTCACGCCCACATCCGCTGATCTGTTTTCACTGAGGTGGGCGGGGAAGCCCCGTGACGGCCCGCGGGGAAAACACACCGGGTTTATCCAGGATGATGAAATTCTGAAAGTTTGCCTCCTGCTTCCTATAAATACAAGAGAAGAGCCCTTTGTTGTCATTTTACATGTAGAACGAAAGTGTAGATGCGCCACACCAACTGTGCAAGAATATAAAACTACTAGTAGACAGTGGGAATAAATGGAAATCAGGAGAGAAATATAGTTATTAAATCAAGAGAAATGTATCGAAAAAATAAGAAAGGCGAACTTTGGAAAACAAAATAGTTGCAAAGTGCCTTGAGAAAGTGCAAAGAAAAGACACGAAAAGTCCGTGTGTGAGTGGCCTGAGTGATGAAGGTTATAACTCAGTTACATTTACTGACACTAATTCCATTAAAAACATGATTAAAAATATTAAACTGCACACAGAGCAACAAGATAAGCTGAGCAAAGTTAACACACTGATGCTCAGCTGCATCAAATTTTATGGAAACTTTTATAGATGTAAGGATTTAAAATGTTTCCAGAAAGTCTCTCATTAGATGTTTTTGGTTGATTTAAAGTCTGTGATGTTGCTGTGGTGGCCGCTTTTCAAAAATCCAAGTACTGATCAAAAGTCTGTATACACAAACGTCCTACTGATTTTAAAGCTGAGGTGGCCACAGCACAGCTGGATTCTGTCAAACCAGCAACAAAAGCTAACATAAAGTCAGTCAGCTTGAAACCAGATTCATTTTGTGTTAAAACAATAATTTTACTATAAAATCAGCTTCATGCTTCCTTTTAATATTCCATGATTCATGACTGAACCTGAGGGTTCTTTTTAGGAAATTATGAGGAGAGCTTGGGTGAAATAACGTGGAGAACACATGAGCTCTCATGCAACATGTGTGTAATAGATATATAACAGCTGGTTATCTGGTTCAGACTAACATCCTGCAGTTTCCTGTTACCATCACCATCAGTGACATCTATGGCAGTAATGAGCTGAATATTTCTGAATGGAAAGCATTATGAACGCTGCAGCTTATATACGTCTGTGACATGGAGACAGTCGTATTAGTGCGTTCATGACATTTTGTTTTTTGTCACCATCATTTCTCAGAATGATGACCTGCAGGTCCACGAGGAGCCACCATGAGTCCGCCCATTGTGTTTGACAGACAACCTTCTGAAAACATGATGTAAGTCAGCATTATGCATTTCTGTATAATGAACGGTAACTTGTTTTTAACTCCACACAGAATCTTTTACAGAAGACTTCACTGATGTGTATGTGGTCCTACAGTAGAAACATTGCTTTATTTTGTATGTTTCAGTGTTCATAAAGCATTTTCCTTTCAGAGCTGTTTTTCCTTGTTTCACTCCAGACTGTAACTGATGATTATTTCATCGTGGATTTATAATTGATCTGCTGATTCCTTGTTTGCTTGAATAAAAACTATCACAAAGTGCTGTCTTCAGATGATAATTAAGATCAAGATCAAATCCAGTGCAGTAGAAGTAACTCAGAGCTGCAATGAAGCACTACTCGCTGAACTAGTTACTTAGTTACTTCTATCTTTTATGTATTTTCTTGTCAACTACTTGACAGACAATCAGACAATGATGGTTGCCGTCTTTCCAGTTATCTTCTGGTCTCTTCCAGGGTTTACCAGAGGTCAATTTCTCTTGAAGCAGATTCTGGAGTCAGCTGTTTGTCTTTGAAGAGTAATGAGTCAAAGGCCGAACCTCTCCCTTTTAAAGAAGGCCTTTGCTGTGCTGAGCACAGGCAAGCTATTTCTAACATTCACGTTTTAGCTCAAGACATCCTGATCAGCTTTACTGTTTCTTAAGTGTTGATTTCTTGACTAATGATAGTTAATACGATACAGGAAGCTCAGTAAAGCATCACGGGTAATGCTCCATGGTTGTCTTCTAACAGGATCCATCACAGATCATCAGAGGCTGAGTCTAAACTCAGCTGTTTGTCCTTGAAGAGCAACGAGTCAAAGTCTGACCCTCTGCTGTTTAAACCAGGAGTCTGCTGTCCTGATCCCAGTCTGAGGTGAGGTCTTCAAACTGCTTCAGTTCTGACCTGCAGACACAGTAAAATACATTTAACCTCCTAAGACCCGAACTCTTCCACGGCATGCATTTTTAATTTCTCTTTGATAGTTGGGCATATTGGGGCCCGATGAACGTAAATACAAAGAATTATCAGATTTTTTTTTTTTTTACCTTATTTTTGTTTTTAAGAAAAATAGCTACATATGAGGATATTCGTTTAAAATTTTGATAGAACAGTAGAAGTATAATGTCCTCGTAAGTGGATATCAGGCCCTTGTAGAGCAAAATTGAGTATTTTGGTCTAAATAACCCAAAATGTGATGTCCACATATGTGGACGCCAGGTAACAGTGTAGTTATAAAGTGTATGTTTATCAAATTAAGAAACAATACCTTACTTTTTATATAATGTGTAACAGTTTATAGTAACCTATGAATAATTCTAAATGTATAGTTATTTAGAAGGAAGTCAAAAGCTGTTTTACCGTTTACAATAAAAACATGAATGTTATACACAAGTTTATTATATTTTACTAAAATAAAATAAAAATAAATAAAACTAGGCATGAAAAAAATATTTTATTTAACTAAGACAACAATAAAAACTAGACTTTTGAAAAATTGTTTAAAACTAAAATAAAATTAAATATATATAAAGAAATATCCTTAGTTTTAGTGTCTATTAGTGTGGTTGAAAAAAACATTACTAAAACTTGCCTGATGGCATGGATGGATATGTTTATCGAGACTCTAGATGTCTGAGTAAACTGCTTTTAAAACGTTTTTATTTTTTTAACACCTGTACTGATTTTTGGTCATTTTCCCTCTGATGTGTGTCCTTCTTCCAAGACTGATTAAAAAGACTGAAACACTGAAATCAATAAGACCTCAAATACAACTAAACTTTTACAAGAATAAAAACTTAACTTAAACAAAAACTAGTCTGGAAAACTAACTGAAACTGTACTTAAGTATAAACAAAAAATTAAATAAAAAAACTATAATAAATATATTAACTACAAGCGTTAAATTTAATCATTTACATTTCCAACAGGAAAATAAATTATGATGTAATTTTTTCTGTCTTATTTGACTCTTAACTCTAAACATAATGACTATGGTGGGGAAACACGGAAAACACTAACACTTAGTTGAGACAAAGATCGGGAAGCAGTGTTTCAGCTAGAATAATAGTTAAAAACAAGAAAAACAGGAACCAAAAGTCTCGGCCCATGGTGTAATGTTAATTTTTATTTGTCATTAGTTGGTATAATAAAGAAATAATAATTTTGTTATCAAATTTTCTGGCAGCTCAGAGACTTAGTGTTCTTTACCTTTAGACCCATGATGCATACAATACCAATAAATAGAGAGTAAATTGTTGTATTTTACCCAAGTTGTTGTAAGTTGTGGTATTTTTTTCTAAATCCAGTCACACTAGTAAGTAAAAGTGAAAGTAGCCAGATTAAAAACTATATTAACCAGTGAGAGAGCTGGGACACAAAGGTTAACAGTGTATTACATCGGGGTAACTCCATCTTCTCTCTTATACATGCTTTAAAACACTAAACGTCACAGATGGACACTATGCAAGATAAGATAAGTCTTTATTGTCGTTGCACAGTCATACTTAGTACAATAGTACAACGAAATGCAGAACCCAGGTTGTGGAACTCTCTACCCCCGGATTTAAGAAACACTGGTTCTCTCCCTCAGTTTGAATCTCAACTCAAAATCTATCTGTTCAAGTCTGCATATTCACTGTAAACATATTGTTTATTTTATCTTTTTTTATTGTTCTTCATTTTGTTCTACTATGTGTTTTAGTCTATTGTTAAGTGTCCTTGTGTGTCTTGAGAGGAGCTTTTAAATGAAATTTTTTATTATTATTATTTTTATGCATTATAGTGGACTGTTAACAGTTGCTAAACAATATTATTATTCCACTCTCTCTTAGCAGTCTACATTCATTTAAATGTATGAATTCAGTGTATAAATATTGTAAATAAGTGCTTACATATTCAAGGTTTTTTAATAAGATAATGTAAGTTTGTAACTGAGAATTGATAAAAACGTATTTAAGTGTGAGAAAGTAAAAGGCGTTTTAAGGACTAGCTGAAATTACTGAACTCCCATAAGGTTGATTCTCTTCATCTGGACGTAGCGTTTTCAGCGGCAGAAAAGTTTCATTACTCATCCGAGTGACTTCTTCAGTCGTTAGATGAGTGATGAAACGTCTCTCTCACTGAAAATGCTACGTCCAGACGAACAGACTCAACTTTTTGGGATTTACTTGCCAGGAGTGACTGTACATGCATCAAGATTCTTCCTAAACTACTAAAAATTAAATAAGTTTTTATCACCATTCATTTTTTCATGTATTTTTCTTTTTTAACAATGCAATTTTAATAAACTTTTTTATGAAAGTAACAAGGGATTATATTTTCACATTAAATGTAGTAAGGTCTTTAGTTATTTCACATAAGTTTAAATTAAACGTGAAATTGTACATTTCATTTTTGGAACATTCTGGTCTGCATAAATGTAACAATTGTAAGTTGTTTGGGTGCAAACACTTGTAAAAACCCAACTAGTAATTGTTCCTTTTAAACATGGACTTTAGAGTCTAAATTTATAAAGCCCCACTGCACATTTGCTTAAGTGAAGTCAAAGTTTGCTACATGTTTATTTCATGTTCAGTTCATAATTATGACTTCAGGGATCCTTACATTGTGTCTGTCTCTAATTCTTCTTCTTTTTTTTTTAAATTTATATTTTTTTTTTATTAAGGTTTCAAAAGCAGGCATTCACAGTATGTACATCATGTAAGCATACTTCTTGCTTAGGTTATCTGTCTTAGATACCGAAATAGTATTTTAATTTACATCCGAGTCATAAAGAGAAAATATTTACAACTATAGAAGCAATTGAAACAATCACATAATCCGAAATAAGAAAACAAACAAAACCTACAAACAAAACAAAACAAAAAAACAACAACAAAAAAACCCCAAAAAACCCCCGGATGTGTTGGTAGGGGGTGATCCTATAAATATATACTCTCATACATCACAGTTATTGGTTTGTAAAAATAAAATCTGGCCTATGAGGCGTGATATATTTGACCCAGTTTTCCCAGTATGATGTAAATTTCTCCAGCTTGTGGTTAACAGAAGCTGTTATCTTTTCCATGTTATAGATTTCCATTGTGATTTCCATCCATGTACTTATGTTTGGGCTCTCTGGGGATAACCATTTTCTGGTGATCCTCTTTTTACAGGCCACCGGTAGAACATTTACTAAATGTTTATCATATTTAGGCCATTCCTGAGGTATATATCCAAAGAACATAGTCTTACTCTCGAGGGGTATTTCGCATTTAAAGATATCCTGTAAGGCATTATGTATTTCTCTCCAATAATCCCTCAAGATAGAGCAGTCCCAAAAAATGTGGTAGTGATTTGCACTTTGATTTCCACAGTTCCTCCAACAAGCAGGGGGGTTATCATCTTAATGAGACTTCTGAGTTATCATCATAATGAGACTTCTGAGAAGGTGTTATAAAGTATCTAATTAGGCACTTCCAACCGAATTCCCTCCACTTTTGTGAGCTGGTACACATCCACTGATACCTCCATACTGCCGTCCATTCTTCCTCTAATATTTTTATCCCTCCTTCCTTCTCCCATTTTGTTCTAATATATGAAGTCGAATGTGGTTTCAAATCCATTAGACCCTTATACAGACATACAATTCTATCAATAGTTTCTGAGTTATAGCTTTTTATAAACAATTCCATCAAGCGTGTGTTTATCATTGTTACATTTCTCATCTTCGTGTCAGCATAGTGCCCTAACTGCAAATATCGATAGAAGTCTTGTTTTTCTAATGAAAATGTCTTTCTAAGCATGTCAAAGCGGAACAATTTTCCATCTTTCATTATACTACACAAGGCTGTTATGCCCTTACCTGTCCAGTCCTTGAATCTAGGATCCAGTTCATTAGGCTTGAACTCTGAGTCGTAAGCACACCATTTAAGAACTGTAATATTGGTCTCGAGTTTATATTCCTTTATAATAGTTTTCCATGTTTTAAGGGTCCTTTTCACCCACAGGTTATCAATTTTTTTTATATAGGTTTGTAGATTATTGTCAGCTAGAATTGCCTGAATAGGAATAGACAGCATTTGTTCCTCAATGGTTTTCCATTGGGCAGTGTATGATGGGTTACACCAGCATATTATTGCTCTCATCTGCACTGCAAAGTAGTAGTATCTGAGGTCAGGGAGGCCCCATCCTCCCTTTTGCTTAGCCAGCTGTAGAGTTTTGAGGCGAACCCTTGGTCTTTTACCTTGCCATATATATCTAGATAACATTTTGTCCCACTCATTAAATTGACTTTGGTTAATCTCTATTGGTAGGGTTTGAAATAGATACAAAAATCTTGGCAATACATTCATTTTAATAGAATCAATTCTTGAATTAAAGCTAAAGAAAGGAATTAAATTCCATCTTACTATATCTTCCTTTATTTTTTTGTATAAGGGTAGGTAATTCTGTTCAAATAATTTTGTAAGATCTTTCGGTAAATTTATGCCTAAATATTTAAAAGACTCCGTTTGGCATACCAGGGGATAACTACATTTTATTTCTTCTGGTGGGCTATAATTATATCAGAGTAGCTGGGTTTTACCTATATTAATTTTGTAGCCTGATAATTGGCCGTATTGTTCAAATGATTGCATCAGTTTGGGTAAAGAATATGTTGGGTGTCCAAGGTAGACCAAAATGTCATCCGCATAGCAAGCCAGTTTATATTGTGTCCCTTTGATAGAAATTCCCTTAATGTCTTCGTTTTGCCTAATGAATTGAGCTAGTGGTTCCAAGTATAATGCGAAAAGTAACGGTGACCATGCACAGCCCTGTCTAGTGCCCCTTTTTAGGGTAAAACTGTTAGATAGACATCCATTAATTTTAATCCTGGCTGTAGAAATTGTCATATAGTGCTTGTATAGTTTTAATAATCGTATCATGAAAGCCAAATTTATATAATACCCTGTAAAGGAACTTCCAGTTGACGGAATCAAAGGCTTTTTCAGCGTCTACACTCATCACAATTGCTTTGATTTTATGTTTTTGTATATGGTCCATAATATGTAGTGTCTTTCGTATATTGTCCTGTGTTTGGCGTTGATGTATGAAACCCGTTTGGTCGTTACATATCAATGTTGGTAGGAACTCTTCTAGCCGTTTGGCCATGATAGATGTGAAAAGTTTATAGTCCACATTAAGAACGGAGATTGGCCTGAAAGATCCACATTCCATTTTATCTTTGCCTTCTTTTGGTATAACTGAGATAATTGCCTCTTTCCAGCTGGGGGGCATTTGTGCCTTTTTCAAGACCCAATTCAATGTAGGCAGTAAAACAGGTATCAATTCCTTTTTAAATTCTTTATACCACTCTGCCGTGTAACCATCTGGTCCTGGTGATTTACTTAATTTAAGCCTATTAATTGCAGCTTTTAATTCTTCTTCAGTTATGTTCATTGTCATTGCTTGATTTTGTTCTTCATCTAGAGTGGGTAAGTCTAGAGGGTTCAGGAAGCTATCAATCTGAGCTTCAGTCCCGCCAGGGGCTTCCGAGTATAGGGTTTTATAGAATCTTTCAAAGGCTTCCTGTATTTCATTTAATTTATTTTTTATCACTTTTGTACTTGGGTCCCTAATTTTATAAATTGTATTTTCCGCTGTCTTTTTTTTCCCAATTTCCACGCCAATATTTTGGTAGATTTAATGCCACTTTCATAGTGTCTCTGTTTCAAAAACATTAAATCTTTCTTGATTTCTTGTGTGGCTAGATTGTTAATTTCGTTCCTAATGTTTTTGATTTCCCTTAATATATCCTGTGCTAAGTCCCCTTTATATCTTCTTTCTAGTTCTTTTAGTCTCTTATTCAACTCCTCTAGTTTTCTATTCTTATCTTTTTTCTTAAATGAAGTTATTGCTATAATTTTCCCTCTTAGTACCGCCTTCAAAGTATCCCATAGTATGGGAGGTGGTACTTCTCCAGTATCATTGAACTCTAAGAAGAGACTAATTTCTGATTTAATTTGTGCCTTAAAAGGCGAATCATTCAACAGACTTGAGTTCAATTTCCATGTATTATTTTTTAACCGTAGGTTAAAATCAATGGATAAGTATATTGGTGCATGGTCACTTATATCTATCGTCCCAATTCCACAAGTATGTATTTTATCCTTATCTTTACCAAATGTTATAAAATAATCTATCCTTGTATAAAGAGAGTGTGGAGCAGAGTAGTAAGTATAGTCCCTTCTATTAGGAAAAAGGTCTCACCATATGTCAATTAATCCTACCTCCTCAAAAAGTGCATTCACTTTGATATATGGTGATTTCCTATCGTACGTTTTCCTGCTAGACGAGTCTAATTTTGGCTGTAGGTGTATATTTAAATCCCCTCCACAAATCAAAAGGCCTTCTGTTTCTGTTACCATAATATTAATGATCCTTTGGAAGAAACTAATATCACTCTCTGGCGGAGCATAAACATTTAAAAGGGTGATCAAATTCCCATCTATTTTTCCTTTTACTAGAATAAATCTACCCTCTTTATCACCCATTTCAGATACTTTTTCAAAGTTTAATTTACTTGAAATAAGGATTGCAACTCCTCTCCTATGTCCTGATTTGTGTGACGAAAAAAACTAATTAGTAAAACCCATTCTCTTTAATTTTACGTGCTCCTTATCTGTCAAGGGTCTCCTGTAAGTAGACTATATGGGCTTGTTCTGCTTTCACTTTAGTTAAGATTTTAGTACGTTTAATTGGATTTAACAGCCCATTAACATTGAAAGATAGAAATTTTACTTTATCACCAGCCATACGTAATCAACGTATGTCCATGGAACAAATAAAATGAAACTCATCAGATCTACTCCCTAAACAAACAAAGATATCAAACATAGGTAACAAGTACAAAAAAAAACTGTGGTTCCAAGGCTGGGGTCTCTAATAAGTGACCCTGGGTAGAGCTAGAAAAAGCGTCTAGCTGTGAGGGAAAGCCTCTCCCATATATGGGCTGAGGGCCCCCGCCATGGCACTTGAGGCGGAAGAAAACAAAGTCGTTGTTCATTACACGGAAAGTGTGTCTTTATGCATCCCTCGCTTATATCTATATAATCTCATCCAATTGGGGTAGAGATATACACACAAACATCTTGAAATATATATAACACCGCGTATTTTTACCTCCTTTTAAAGCCCGACAGTACTTATAACTCCTCTAACGAGGGTATGATCTGTCTTCTGAAGGTTCGCAGTCTCGCCCTGATATCTTTCTCTCGCTCGTCGTCTGTCCCTCGCTGAGTTGATCCTCTCGTTGTTTCCCAGGCGGTACGGGACAGCTGCTCGACCAGACTCTCCTTCGATGTAGTCACATTAACTGGAAGCCCTCTGTCCTTCGTGTCTGTGGTCGCCTCCTCCGCCGTCTGATACAGACATGTTCCATCCTCATAAAACACTCGTAGTTTTGCCAGGAACGGAGTATGGAAGCGGATATTTTTCTGCTTTAACACCCGCTTCGTCTCTACGTACTCCTTTCTCTTCTGCAGTACTACTGGAGGGTAATCATGGTCAAAGAATATTAATTTCCCATTCAGAAAAACTTTCTTCTTTTCCCAAGCTCTACGTAGGATCTCTTCTTTAACCCTATAGCGGAGAAATTTGACTATTATTGATCGCGTTTTATCTTGCCTGTCTCCGGCGGGTCTTGATGCCAGCGCCCGGTGTGCTCTCTCGATGCCAAACTCCACGGTAGGGTTTATCTCCAGAGTGTCCCGCAGTAGTTTTTCCACAAAGTCCATCATAGACGAGCCCTCGGCTCCTTCCGGAACATTATATATCCTTAAATTTTCTCGTCGGGATCTTCCTTCATAGTCAAGTAACTTATTTTCTTGTTGATGCATGACTTTTATCATCTTATTCAGCGTCTGTTCCAAATTTTGAACACGGTCTTCCACTTTTTCAATTCATACCTCTGCCTCCGTTATTTTTTGATTAATGCTGATAATCTCTGATTTAATACCAGTTAATTGTTCTTTTATGTCTTTTCGGAAGTCCCGAATCTCCTCCAAGATTTTTGTCAAACTTACGTCGGCACTTGAGGGAGCTGGGTTAGCATTAGCTTCGCCTTCTTGTCCCTTCGTAAGAGAGCTACTCCTCGAATTTTCTGCATCTGCAGTTTCTGCGGCGGTGGTTTCTTTGTTTGCATGCGTCTTCCCCATTCTTGCCCCTCTCATCTGTTCGAGTATTATTTGTAGGTCTAGTATTTGATGGTCTGAAGGGACGAAATAACTATTTTCGCGAGGGAGCTATTACTTTAGGCTGCCATTCAGGATGGTGACGTCACCGGAACTCGAGTCAACTTCGAGAAATAAAATCCCTGTCTCTAATTCTTCATGATTTCTTCACAGCATGGACCAGCAGACCTCAGGAGCTCCTAAAGGCCGGTCTCTCCAGGATCATCAAACACACCTGGACTCCATATTTATGGTCTGTACATGCACAACAGTTATTCTGGCATCTATACTGTTCAGTCATTTCTATGCTGCACTTGTAGTCCAGCACATTGTTAGTGTTTACAACATGAATCTGATTGGCTTGATGATTTCAGTTTGATTGGATATTCACAGAGTATTGTGTTCTAGCTGCTGGAGGACAACATCATCGCTTTTGTGAAGAGTGAGCTGAAAAAGATACAGAAGGTTCTGAATCCAGATTACCCACAATGCTTAGAGAATCAAAGAGAGGTTGATGAGTTGTTGGAGGGTGAGGATGAAGAGGAGAGGAAGAGAAGTAGAGAAGCATTTCTGAAGATCACACTGCACTTCCTGAGGAGAATGAAGAAGGAGAGGCTCGCTGACTGTTTGCAGTGCAGTAAGAATATTTCTCTAAAGGCTTAAACAGAGACTTGCTCAGCATAAATAATTTATAACTAGTTTATGCTACCTTTGCTAGATTTCCACCAAATGCTGTACATATTTGATCAGTTACTATGGACCTGTGCTTTGTCTGCTTTCTGTTTCTGACCGTCTCTGGCTTTGGGCTCCCTCCTCCCAGCATCAAGCTTCGCTTTTGGCTGGCTTTAGCCTAAGTAGATTCGATTTTCAAATGTACCTCACCATCCAAGCAAGCTAATAACACCAACAGACTTCTTTAAAGTAGAATTACGTTGTTGTTTTTTTGTTTGTTTGTTTTTTTTTAACAAATGGTACATTGGCACCATTTGTAAAAAATAAAATGGTGCCAATGTACTTAAATGAAGTCACATGCTTCATTTATGCCAAGTTTTTGGGTTTTTTGTAATGAAAGGCTGATTTTATTTGCACTTCAACAAGAATCAAAATGACAATTATTCTGCGTCAGCCAAGAGTAAAAAATTTTGTGTGTCAGTATTATGATGTAAATTCTCTTTAAGTACAGAGTGTTCTTTGTTCTTTCAGAATCTCCTTCCATGTGCCAACAGAATCTCAAATCTACTCTGAAAAAGAAGTTCCAGTGTGTGTTTGAGGGGATCGCTAAAGCAGGAAATCCAACCCTTTTGAATCAGATCTACACAGAGCTCTACATCACAGAGGGGGGGACTGCAGAGGTCAATGAAGAACATGAGGTCAGACAGATTGAAAAAAATTCCAGAAATCCAGACAGACCAGAAGCAACAATTAGACAAGAAGATATTTTTAAAGGCTTGCCTGGAAAAGAGGAACCAAAAATAGTGCTGACAAAAGGAGTGGCTGGCATTGGGAAAACAGTGTTAACACAGAAGTTCATTCTGGACTGGGCTGAAGGCAAAGCCAACCAGGACATCCAGTTCATATTTCCATTCACTTTTAGAGAGCTGAATGTGCTGAAAGAGGAAAAGTTCAGCTTGGTGGAACTTGTTCATCACTTCTTTACTGACACCAAAGAAGCAGGAATCTGCAGGTTTGAAGACTTCCAGGTTGTGTTCATCTTTGATGGTCTGGATGAGTGTCGACTTCCTCTGGACTTCCACAACACTGAGCTCATAACTGACCCTAGAAAGTCCACCTCTGTGGAAGTGCTGCTGACAAACCTTATAAGAGGGAAACTGCTTCCTTCTGTTCACCTCTGGATAACCACACGACCTGCAGCAGCCAATCAGATTCCTTCTGACTGTGTTAACATTCTGACAGAGGTCAGAGGGTTCACTGACCCTCAGAAGGAACAGTACTTCAAGAAGAGGTTCTCAGATGACAAGCTATCTGATAAAGTTCTCTCACATATGAAGACATCACGAAGTATTCACATCATGTGCCACATCCCAGTCTTCTGCTGGATCACTGCTACAGTTCTGGAGGATGTGCTAAAAACCATAGAGGGAGGAGAGCTTCCCAAGAACTTGACTGAGATGTACATTCACTTCCTGGTGGTTCAGACAAAACTGAGCAACATTAAGTATAATCAATATAGTAAATCTGAACCAGATAAACACTGGAGTCCAGAGAGCAGGAAGATGATTGCGTCTCTGGGAAAACTGGCTTTTAATGAGCTGCAGAAAGGAAATCTGATGTTCTATGAATCAGACCTGACAGAGTGTGGCATCGATATTAAAGAAGCCTCAGTGTACTCAGGAGTGTTCACACAGATCTTTAGAGAGGAGAGAGGACTGTACCAGGACAAGGTGTTCTGCTTCATCCATCTGAGTGTTCAGGAGTTTCTGGCTGCTCTTCATGTCCATCTGACCTTTATTAAGTCTGGTATCAATCTGATGGAAGAACAACAATCAACTTTCCAAAGAGAAAATGTTTTTTACCAGTGTGGTGTGGATAAGGCTTTAGAGAGTCCAAATGGGCACCTGGACTTGTTTCTTCGATTCCTTTTCGGTCTGTCACTGCAGAGCAATCAGATTCTCCTTCGAGGTCTGCTGACACAACCAGGAAGTGGCTCACAGACCAAAGAGGAAACTGTCCAGTACATCAAGATGAAGATCGAGGAAATCCCTTGTCCAGAGAAAAGCATCAACCTGTTCCACTGTCTGAATGAACTGAATGATCGTTCTCTAGTGGAGGAGATCCAAAAGTCCCTGAGATCAGGAAGTCTCTCCACAGATAAACTATCTTCTGCTCAGTGGTCAGCTCTGGTCTTCATCTTACTGTCATCAGAAGAAGATCTAGATGTGTTTGACCTGAAGAAATACTCTGCTTCTGAGGTTGCACTTCTGAGGCTGCTACCAGTGGTCAAGGCCTCTAAGAAAGCTCTGTAAGTGGGTACAGATATTGGTTTGGGTATTTTGGTTCATGTGATAGTTGTTAAAACCAGATTTTTTTTCTCCCTTTCTTTTAAATATGTGTTTATTTATTCTCCTATGTTTTTCCAGACTAAGTGGCTGTAACCTTACAGAACGAAGTTGTGACGCTCTGTCCACAATTCTCAGCTCTCCATCCTGTAGACTCAGAGAGCTGGACTTGAGTAACAATGACCTGCAGGACAAAGGAGTCAAGGCACTGTCCAGAGGTCTGGAAAGTCCACATTGCGCCCTGGAAACTCTGAGGTCAGTTCAATATCTTCTGTTTTACTGAGTTGCTTTAAAAATGAACATTTATGTATTTACTTTTTTTCATTGTCATTGCACCTCATATTTGTTTTCCAAAATCTCAATTTAAGAAAATGTACTTGGTTTAGTCATATGCATTATGACATTTAAAAAAAAAACAAGAAAAAGAAAAAGAAACAAAAAAGTGTGTGTGTATTTATCTTTATTGTACAGCTGGGTGACGATTGTTTGATCAGAGAAGGTAATTTGGGGTTTAGTGTCAAAGGTGACTAGGTCACCCAGTATTTGTCCACAGTGATTCTGGAGCATCTGAAAGTCTGCTAGTGATGGGAAATGCTCTTTTCAGTTTGAATACACTGTTTGGGTTTGCCCATCAGCAGATTCAGAGGTAATCCAAATGGGTGTGGATAATATGTAATATAATATAGAATAACCTCAATCTGCAACAGTTGCTGCACAGGCAATGGAGCTCTTTCTCTAAGATTCACAGATTGCAGTATTGTTTCATTTTTGTATTATTTAAATTTTATTTTATTTCACTTTGCAGCTTGTTCTTTTCACTCTATAAGTTTTTCCCTTACTGGGCTATTTTAAATCCCTTTTATTTAATTGTGTTATTCTACTTCATTTATGGCCTTTTTAAATAGATTTTGTTTAATGCATTGGCTCCTGTGACACCCTTTTCCAACTCCCTGGATAAAAGAAGTATAATATATCTTATCTCAAAAAATTTAATATATCCTAGTTAATGGTAGTTTTGCGTTTGCAGGTTGACAGGCTGCATGATCACGCATGAAGGGTGTATTGCTCTGGCCTCAGCTCTGAACTCCAACCCCTCCTCCCATCTGAGAGAGGTCGACCTGTCCTACAATCACCCTGGAGACACAGGAGTGAAACTTTTGGCTGCTGAGTTGAATGATCCACACTGGAGAATAGAAAATCTCAGGTCAGCAATCACCCTGATTAAAAACATGAAAAAGTCCTCCTCCGCATCTACATGCAAACTTAACTAGGATTAGGATTTTCAGTAGTTCTGTGATATGCAAAGATTTCTTTTGCAGACTATTTGCTCTTAGTTGTGTTTACCAAAGGGATACTTCACAAATATTACAACAATCTTTCTATATTTGGTGTTTTGCTTTATTTAACTTTATCTGCATCTTAGTGTTTAGAAATATTTGCGACGTAACAAAGGAAGATAATAATTTCTCCTCCCATATCTTGCAGAGCTGACCCAGTTGGAATCGAGTGGTTAAAATCAAGTCTGAGGAAGTGTAAGTGCTTTTTTTGTTTTTTCTAATGTACTATGTTTATACTTCCCCTGTTGAGCTCTCTCCCCCACTTTCAATGAGTCATAGTTTTTCTTTTGAATTACTTTCTCTTATTCATCATGATATAGCATTTTGTGCATTCTTGCATAGTAAATGTTACTGTATAATGGTAAATGGCCTGTATTTGTATAGCGCTTTACTAGTCCCAATCAGACGAGGCTGCTGGACACTGGCGCCAGGGGGCCCTCTGACCACCACCAGTAGGCAATGGGTGAAGTGTTTTGCCCAAGGACACAACGACCGAGACTGTCTGACCCAGGGCTCAAACCGGCAACCTTCCGATCACAAGGCGAACTCCCAGCTCTTGAGCCACGATCGCCCCTCTGCTTTAATGCAACATTAAAACAAACATTTTATATATTGTATTATTTGTGCTTCATCAACCACATCAGGGCTGAATGTTAAGTCCCGTTCTTTTCATTCATACATGGAGGGGATGGATCGCAAACCTTTTTAATTTAGAGTTTTGATCTTGAACGTCTTGATTCTTTTCAAACCATTTGCAGTTTTCGGTACTGCATATATTGAGCTTGTTTCCCTTAAGTATTTTCTCATGTCATATCAAATATGAGTCCACCAACATGTCCTCAAACGTCCCCAGTGGCAGGCTACAACACACTGGAGGAGGTAGTTTTACCCCAGATGGAAACATCACTTACTAAAAAAAATAGACTTAGCCAAAAATCAACTTAATGCAGTTTAAACATAGATACCCATGAAAAACAGGAAACTTTAGACAATATTAACCAAAGATTTTTATGCTCTTTTTGGTAGATTTCTGTGAATTCACGCTGGACCCAAACACAGCTCACAAATTCCTCAAATTATCCGAAAGCAACAAAAAAGTGACAGACCTGAGAAAGGAGCACCTGTATCCTGACCACCCAGAGAGATTTGATTACTGGCCTCAGGTGCTGTGTGAAAATGGTGTGACTGGTCGCTGTTACTGGGAGGTCGAGTGGGTTGGAAAGGTTTATATTGCAGTAAGCTACAGAGGGATCGGAAGGAACGGAGATATTGATGCCTCAAAATTTGGAGGCAATGAGCAGTCCTGGTGTCTGACCTGCACTGATGGAGGGTATAGCGCCTGGCACAACAACAGCGGGACTCCCATTACAGTAACGTCATTATCTAATGTTTCTCACAGAGTAGCAGTGTATGTGGACTGTCCTGCTGGCACTCTGTCCTTCTACAGAGTCTCCTCTGACACTCTGATCCACCTCCACACCTTCAACACCACTTTCACTGAAACTCTTTATCCTGGGTTTGGTTATGGGGTGAAGTTGAACTCATCAGCCTTTCTGTGCACACTGTAGACCAGAAGCATGGACAGAAAACTCACTGATTCCATTAATACTGTTTAACCTTAAAACTGATGAAGATTGTGAAATATGATTTTGGAATGAAAACTGACAGAACCAAGTTTGAACAAAAACCCAGAGTGAGATGAGTGTCACTGAACTTTTCATTTCACTTTTATTTATATAGTGCCAAATCACAACAACAGCTGCCTATATTATATATTTATATTGTAATGTAAAGACATTATAATAATAAGCGTCTTTTAGACTTTAAAATCTTGGAAAAGGTCAACTTTCAAACCAGGTACACTGCTCTGTTTATGTTTGTTGTGTTTACCTTCATTTTGTATTTATTTTAATTTAATTAGTTTTAATGCTGTAAGAAAATAATTTCACAATTCTGGGCTAAAGACTATTTTGTCTTTATGAAATTTGTTTATACACTGTTAATACATATAGTTTTATTTGTCTCTCATCTTGTTTGTTTGTTTATTATACTGCCTTTTTTATTTTATTTTACAGTAGTAATAGTAACAGTAGTAGATGATAGTTATGCATAACAGTGCCTAATGTTTGGGGTAAGTAACAGTAGCATCTGTAATGGAATATAAAGAGATTTAAATCTATAGGCTACAGCAAAAGTGTTTTTGTTGATGTTTTTAAACAGTTCACCAGAACATGTGGTCTTCATGTTTGAAACTCTGTATGTTAATGAACATACTGATGCTGTGTAATGTAGGTAAACAAGGGTTTTGCTCTTTTTTTCCCTGTAGGCTGTGTGAGGCCACAGGTTCTTCTTAAAATCTGCCACAGTCGTATTAACAGTTGCATTTCAATATGGTCTGCATAACTCTGATGGGGGGGGGATAAACTATATGAAAATCACTCTGTGTGCACTGCTGAGAAAAGAATCCCTTTTGTGAAGAGTTGCAGGACAGAGACAAAGTTTTAGCACTACACTCACATCTTTGAGTCGTACACCCATCCCATTTATATTTTTCTGACCTTTCCCCCTGAATCCAGGTAAACACTCAGACCATCACAAATCCCAGTGTTAAATTTACTGCATGCCACAAATATTATTATTAATGTAAAATGTGAAATACATTATAGGTCTGCCATAAAAAGACTTGCTGTGACCATGCCTCTGTCACAAAAATGACACTACACCACTTGAAAATTCCAGCCATAGTTTTTTAATGCCTGAACATGTTTGTTTCTCTGGTGCGGACTGTTAGTAAATCGAGCTGCTGTCTGTTAAAGTGAGCTGATGGATTTCCAGCGTTAAAATCTTTTTGCTCAAACCAGAGGAATCGTCCCATAATGACCACAAGTACAGTCCCACAGCTCTGCAACACCACAAATGGCGCATTACTGTTTCATCGTCAGAGGAACTCTCTCTCAGTTATCTGTTTAAAATACGATGAACTTTCACTGAAGCTCTAGTAAAACTAATATCAACTGTGAACGAGTTTGACATAAATTGGGGAGTTGTCGCTCTCTGCTGGTAAAACTTTGAACTACATTCTGATATAAATGACTGGCTTTCATTAAATATGTAGGACGTTCTGCATTTATTTTGCTCCCTGTGAAGCTTTGCTGCTCCCCAAAAACTCAACTTCAGTTCAGAACTTAATCAAGGATGCAGCTCACACAAAACAACAGTAAACTGTCAGACTTCAAAAAATAAATGTTTTAAGCATTGAAGAAACCAAGAGCTTAATCCTTCAAATTAAAAAAAAATAGGCCTGTGTGTTTGACGTTTAAGTGACAAAAAATTACACCGTAAGACAAACATTGATATATGCGTCAATTTCTCTCCCCAAAAAGATTAAAACTATAAGGTGATCAGATGTTGATTTTGTCGATTCTGATTGGCCTTAAACGCATCTCTGAGTGTTTCCTTCCTCATTGAAGTTTCATTTCACTTTCCTGTATTTCGTATCAGATGATCGTTTCCATATGAAGCTCCGTGTGAAGGTGAGTGAGGCGGTCTGTAATGTTTTCCTGGATCACATCAGCTGTGTGCCGTTTAGTTCCAGCACAACTCTGCCGCTCATAGCTCACAGTGACAGACTCAGAGTGAATGAAGGAGGCCAGCAGGTAAATGTGTCAGCCACAATTTTATCTGTGTGCGCTTCTTTGTATGTGAGCCAAGGAACTTACCTACTTATTAACTATATTTGAATTCCTATTTAAATATTTTCACCGTGAGGATTTGTCTTTTATTTTGAAACTGGCTTTACAAATTTGATCTTCTCCTGGACCTGAAAGTTAACTCAATATTTTTTCTTCACTGCTCTCTTCGAGTAACTTTGAATACTTCTTTTTTTCTGCTTGAGATATTCCCACCGTTACAGTTACTTCAATTCAATGATTAAACTATAGACAGGAGCTGCTCCAAATGAACAGTATTTTTACTTTTACTACATTTGTCTGAGAACACTTGTTAAGATGAGAGCGATGCTTTCATTTTGGTGTCTTCCACCACACCTACCTTTAAGGGTTTTTTTTCCTAATTATTAAGAGCTCAACATTTCTGTTTATTGGAGAAATGATATAATCATGTATAGTTGACATTTTATTTGTGTATTTCTACTGATTTCTTCCTAGAACAGATTGAACATGTAACTGCTCAAAAAATGAACACTTTGAAAACACATCAGATGTCAGTGGGGAAAAAGGACACAGTGGATATTTGTACTGATATTGAATGGGTAATGTGGTCGGAATGAAAAGAGGCCATGTCGTTTGATGGGAATGAAAATAATAAACCTAATGAATTCAAAGATGCTCAGAAAACCAAAGTGAAAAATTTTCTGAGTCCATTTTGATGAAATTTAATGGCACCAACCCAAAATGGTATTCAGTCGTCTGTATGGACGTCATGTGCTTGTATGCAAGCCTGACAATGTCTGGGTGTGTTCCTGACAAGAGGGTGGAGGGTGTACAGATGGATCTTATCACAGATCTGGAGAAGGGCATCGCTGACCTTCTCAGCAGTCTGAGGGAAAAACGTGGTGGCATCAGATGGACTCAAATATAATGTCCCAGAGTTGTTCTGTTGGATTTAGGTTAGGCAAGCTTTCTGCTGTCAGTTCCTTCATCCTGCAGGAACTGCCTGCATACTCTCGCCACATTTTTCATCAGGAGGAACCCAGGACCCTCTCCACCACTGTCAGGTAGGACATGGGTCTGGGGATTTCATCCTGATACCTAATGGCAGTCAGGGTGTAGTTGCCCAGCCTGTAGAAGTCTGTGTATCCCTCCATCAATTTGTGTCCTCGGACCATCACTGACCCAACACAAAACCGGACATGCTGACATGTTACAGGCAGCATGACGTTCTCCACTGGTTTTTTTAGAGCCTTTCACAGCTGTCCCACATGCTCAGGGTAACCCTGCTCTCATCTGTAAAAAAAACAGGGTGCCAGTGGTGGACCTGCTAATTCTAGTACTCCACAGCAAATGACAATCAGGCTGGTGCTGTGGTGCTGGGCAGTGAGTACAGGGCCCAGTAGAGCATCTCGACCTTCACCACAGGATCTTCATCTTCGTGAAGCCTGTTTCTAATTGTTCGGTCATTTACACCAGTGGACTGCTGGAGGTTGTTTTGTAAGGCTCTGACAGTGCTCATCCTGTTCCTCCTTGCACAAAAGAACAGATACTGCTGATGGCTCAGGACCTTTTATGGCCCCGTCCAGCTCTACCAGAGTGACTGTCTCCTGGAATCTCCTTGATGCTCTTGAGACTTTACAGCAAACGTTCTGGTGTCACCTCTTGGTGCCAGTAGGGACAATGACCTTAGCCAAAGCAAAACTAATGACAAGACAGACAGAAAAGATGAAGAGGGAAAAATGTTAGTGCCCTCCACCTGTAAAACCATTCCCGCTCCTGCTCTATTAACAGAACGCTTTAATTATTTCTTTGAGTAGTACACATTTATAATGGACTTTATTTGATCCTGCTCCAACATTTTAAAGCTTAATAATAATAATTTGATAATAATGATAATAACTAATAATAATTTGTATGTATTACCATTAAAGGGTCTAGTTTTCTGACTGTCACTGTGTACTCATTGCCCAGCCTGGTGGGTTGTTACTGAGGAGTTACACCTGCTACATCTGGCAGTAAAGACTTTTGTTCCATAGGTCAAAAAGAAGTTATTTAATTTTTTATTACATTGAAGCAAAAAATATTAAACATATAATGTATATATGTATGTATGTAAGCTTGCATATATCACAGAAGAAACAGCAAAGACTGGGATGAATGCACAAAGCTGACACTGATTTCTCCCGTGTCAGCCTGTTATACTAAAACTCATCCTAGACATGTGATGTCACATGGTAAAAATGCAAACCACATTGCAAAGATGCTGCTGGCAGCAGTTTCCTGTCTTCTCTCTTCTCTTTTTTTCTGACAGATACAAATGCAACCAAAGGAAGTGAAACACGTTGCCATGGTAACATGGAAACTTGTCAGTCACCTCCATATATTTCTGCAAATACTGATGTCATTGGTCTAATGTGTAACAACAAAATGTTGTTACACATTATCCATATGTTCAGGCAAAAGATAAAAGAATTGTTACTTAATATAAAAACACAATTTAGAGAAACACCTGTGAACCTTAGTTTACCATGATTTATAAAATTTTAAACTAAAACTCGTACATTGGGTAGATAATGTTGTAATCTTCACTCTATACTGCTGGTCCTTTTATCACCCAGCTAAAAAAACCACTCTGAAGTTACAAACACCCTGATGCTCTGCGCGGAGGGAGATCTTTCAACCTAGAAGCAGATCTGAGGGACAGTCCAGCAGGTCCTTACATTTAGACTTGGTGTTTATTTCTAATGGTCATCTACAATATTCAAAACAACTTTCCTAAATGATGATATATGAATATACATAGCACTATATGTGTGTGAGTGTGCGTGTCTGTGTGTAACACCAATGCTCAGGCACCCTATAAACAGGATGTGTGGGGGTATGATGTACTCTCTGCATCTCAGGCTGAAGGGCAACGAACTACTTCTCTCTTTTCTAGCTGTTCCACACATTTCTAACACCCTCCAACTGTGGCTTCCTATTTCGTTTTATGTCAGGCAGACCCCCACTGTCAATAAATTCTTCTCTCTCTACAGTTACACACACCCAGGCTTATAGCTAAACCAACCTAAAACACACACATTCACAAATCCTGTCCTATTCTTGTGATCTACAGCTGCACCCTGTCATCTAAACAAACTTGAGCCCATTTTATTCTAATCATTGTTTTCTTGTACTCACAATAATTATAATCATCACATATTCAAACAGTAATATCCACTTCTTCACTTTACCTTAAATACTACTGATCCTCTCTGAATTATGGATCATCCAAATTGTTTTAAAATCCTGTTTAGATGTGTTAAACTGAGTGATTATTAATGAACTGAAGCTTCCAGTTACAGTGACTCAGTGTATTTCAGTGTGTTCTTCATGACTCCATCTAGTGGACTGATAGTAGAAGTAGAGCAGCTGATGGCAGCTTCCTCTGCCTCACACTGCTGTCTGACTGCATTCAGCTGACACTGAGATGAAGCAGGAAAGAAGCAGCTGATATTTGGCCAGCACACATGATGGAAAGGAGGATTTCAGTTGATGTGCACATGAATGATTTGTGTTTCCTCGGAAGGTGAAGGTAGAAAGTGTGTGTGAGCTGACGTCAATTCAGCAGCATGGATCAGTGTGAGGACAGAGAGGAGGGAGCCCCTCCCTCTAAAACCACTCTGTGTGGGGAACATGAGAGCCAGACCAAAGCTCAGAGGTGAGATGACCATCTCTAACTGTCCATGACTCTTCTCCATGTCACAGCTCAGCACTCACATCACTGCTCCATCATTATTCACAGGAACCAACCTGGACCTGAACCCAGCTGTTTATCCTTAAAAAGCAGTGATTCAAAGGAAGTTGTGATTAATTTCAGACAAAAAAGTTCCTTTGGTAAAATGTAAGTTGTTATTGGTATTAACTGATTTGAACTTCAAATACACATTTTAAGGTTTTATGTGCAAGGAAACATTTGCGGAATTTAATAACTTTTCTTCTGTCAGGATTCATCAAAGACCAGACGCACGTGGACATGAATATAAAGATGAATCCAGCAATGTCTCCTTTAAGAGCAATAATTCAAGGAAACAGCCTACTGATTTTAAAGATGAACAGGCTAATTCTGTAAAGTAAGCAGAAGCATGTTGACTTTGTTAAGATATAGAAAACAAATAAATTTTGTTAATTTTTGTTTTGCTGCATTTCACCTAGCTTACTTCATAATTTGTGTTTCTCTTCCGAATGACATTTCGGAACAACCTGTTGGGCATGCCCACTAAAAACACTCAACATCACCCGTTGATTATTGGTGTTAAACTCATGACCTTTTTCTTTCCAAGCTCCTTAGATCCTGTCTGACATTCTTTTGACCTACACAGCACTATTCACATACTTTTCCTTCCTCCTACTTCATTATGTTTCATATCTACACCTTTGAACAACAGTTTGAATCCACCTCCAACGCCCCTGGCCTTGCTGTCCTTCCACAAACAACAACATTTCTATGTCCCTTCTTTCGCTCAACCAATTTGCTTTGTTTACCAATGGTGGCCCACCATTTAAAGCCCATATTGTTACTTTCCTTCTCCCTCACTGGATTTGAACATGCCTTTCCCTTCTCCTCCTTTTTTGCCTTTAGCCAATACTGGCAGTTTCTACTGTCACCCTGTTAATACGCAGTTGTTTGTTAACCCAGGTCCTGACCAGTCCGGTATAGAAATCACATTCTTGATGACCACATGTTTGATTTGGCCTAGATTGGGCTTGGGAGTGCCAATTATACTCCTACCTCTTTAAGAGTGTTCTTGACTTTGTTAGATTCAGTGTTGTTTTCTTTTGATAATGCTTAAGTGGTGATTGAATTCTTTCTCTTTAAAAATATATATCAGATTATTGATTTGGCCACTCGTAGAATTTTTGTTACCTATGTGATAGGTTTATTTTGATTCCTCCATAGCTTGGACCAGGAGAGCTCAGAGGTACCCAGTGGGCAATCTGCACATCTGTGTCAAACACACTTGGAGTCAATATTTATGGTCTGTACATGTATAACCAGTTTTACATATATTTTGTTCACAGTCATCTCCATGCTGCATTTTGCAGACCAGCGGATTGTTAGTGTGTACAACATGGATCTAATGTTTGGCTCAATTATTTCAATTTATTGTATCATTCGTGTGGTATTTTGTTCCAGCTCGTGGAGGACAACATCATCTCTTTTGTGAAGAAACAACTGAAGGAGCTACAGAAGGTTTTACATGCAGATTTTCCAGAATACTTAGAAAGTCAGAGCAAGGATGAAGAGATGCTGGAGGCTGAGGTTAAAGAGCAGAGGGAAAACAGCAGAGAGGCTTTTGTGAAGATTACACTGCACTTCCTGAGGAAAATTAAGCAAGAGGAACTTGCTGATAGTCTGCAAAACAGTAAGAGGATTTTTCTTAAGACCGCAGCTGCTGGATAAATGCAACAAATATCTCAAGAGCTAGACAAACATATATGTTCACTCTTTAGAGGAATGAGATGTTGACTATATAATAATTCATGTATTTGGGTTATTTATTTTATGTTTTCAGAAATCTTTGCTCGACGTTATCAATATGAACTTAAATCTCACCTAAAAAAGAAATTTGGGTGTGTGTTTGAGGGGATCGCTAAAACAGGAAATCCAACCCTTCTCAATCAGATCTACACAGAGCTCTACATCACAGAGGGAGGGACTGGAAATGTGAATGCCAAACATGAGATCAGACAGATTGAAACAGCATCCAGGAGACTACACAAAAAAGAAACAACAATTAGACAAGAAGACATCTTTAAAGCCCCACCTGGAAGAGATAAACCAATCAGAACAGTCCTGACAAAGGGAGTGGCTGGCATTGGGAAAACAGTCTTAACACAGAAGTTCACGCTAGACTGGGCTGAAAAAAAAGGTAACCAGAACTTTCAGTTCATATTTCCATTTGCATTCAGAGAACTGAATGTCCTTAAAGAGAACAAGTTTAGTTTGGTGGAACTTGTTAATCTCTTCTTTAGTGAAATCAGAGAAGTAAGAATCTGCAGCTTTGAGGACTTCCAGGTTTTGTTTATCTTTGATGGTCTGGATGAGTGCCGACTTCCTCTGGATTTCCACAACACTGAGCTCATAACTGACCCTAGAAAGTCCACCTCAGTGGATGCGCTGCTGATAAACCTCATCAAGGGGAACCTGCTTCCCTCTGCTCAGCTCTGGATAACCACACGACCTGCAGCAGCCAATCAGATCCCTGCTGAGTGTGTGGACATTCTGACAGAGGTCAGGGGGTTCACTGACCCACAGAAGGAGGAGTACTTCAGGAAGAGATCTAGAGATGAGAAGCAGGCCAGCAGGATCATCTCCCACATCAAGACATCACGAAGCCTCCACATCATGTGCCACATCCCAGTCTTCTGCTGGATCACTGCTACAGTTCTGGAGGATGTGCTGAAAACCAGAGAGGGAGGACAGCTGCCAAAGACCTTGACTGATATGTACATCCACTTCCTGGTGGTTCAGACAAAAGTGAAGAAGTTCAAGTATGATGGAGGAGCTGAGACAGATCCACACTGGAGTCCAGAGAGCAGGAAGATGGTTGAGTCTCTGGGAAAACTGGCTTTTGATCAGCTGCAGAAAGACAACCTGATCTTCTATGAATCAGACCTGACAGAGTGTGGCATCGATATCACAGCAGCCTCAGTGTACTCAGGAGTGTTCACACAGATATTTAAAGAGGAGAGAGGACTGTACCAGGACAAGGTGTTCTGCTTCATCCATCTGAGTGTTCAGGAGTTTCTGGCTGCTCTTCATGTCCATCTGACCTTCATCAACACTGGAGTCAATCTGCTGGAAGAGGAACAAAACACCTCCAGGAACTTTGAAACAAGACAACATACAGGGTCTCAATTCTATGAGAGTGCTGTCAAAAAGGCCTTACAGAGTCCAAATGGATTACTGGACTTGTTGCTTCGCTTCCTCCTGGGTCTTTCACTGCAGTCCAATCAGACCCTCCTACAAGGTCTTCTGACACAGACAGAAAATGGCTCACAGATCAATCAGGAAACTGTCCAGTACATCAAGAAGAAGCTCAATGAGAATCTGTCTGTAGAGAAAAGCATCAACCTGTTCCACTGTCTAAATGAGCTGAATGATCGTGCCATAGTGGAGAAGATCCAACAGTCTTTGAGTTCAGAACAATTCTCCACAGATGAGCTGTCTCCTGCTCAGTGGTCAGCTCTGGTCTTCATCTTACTGTCGTCAGAAGAAGACCTTGAGGTTTTTGACTTGAAGAAATATTCTGCTTCAGAGGATGCTCTTCTGAGGCTGCTGCCAGTGGTCAAAGCTTCTCAAAAAGCTCTGTAAGTTATAAAGATTTAAAGATTTAAAGATCCTTCTCTCCCTTTAACAGGAATGACAAACACATCCATCACTGCTTAATTTTATATTACTGTATCTTCAGGCTAAATAGCTGTAACCTGTCAGAAAGAAGCTGTGAAGCTCTGTCCTCTGTGCTTAAAATGGAGGACTGTGAATTGACAGCTATAGATCTGAGTAACAACAACCTGCGGGACTCAGGAGTGAAGTTGATATCTGCTGGACTGAAGCATCCACACATTACACTGAAAACTATCAGGTCAGATAATGTATTTTGCAATTTGATGTGAGAAGGTAATTAGTAGATATTTAAAAAGAAAACTTCCCAGACTTTGAATTTGATGTTTGATGTTTTACAGATGTATATTCATGTTTTTTTATTATTAAGATCTATAAACTCTGGTGATAAGACAACTTGATGAGACTAACAAACTCATATATACATTTACTGGAAAGAGTTAAGCATTTCATTTTAAGCACTTTATTTATTCAGAGTAGGCCAGTAAAGACTTTGCATGTACAAGAATTATCTTTTATTTTTTGGTGCTTTGTTGTCTTTCCAGACTGAGTGGCTGTGACCTATCACAGAGAAGCTGTGAAATTATATCCTCCATTCTCAGTTCCCAGTTCTGTAGTCTAATTGAGCTGGACTTGAGTAACAATGACCTGGCAAAATCAGGAGTGAAAGTGTTGTCTTCTGGATTAGGAAGTCTTCACTGTAAACTAGAAACACTCAGGTCAGGATTCTACATTTGTTTTTATTACTAATAAACACTTTCATTAGCTTAATTTTTATGATTGTTAGACAGACGGTTTTTAAGATTTTTCATAAATTTTCTCCTTCTTTCCACCATAATGTATCGTCAAAAATGATTCCGATTTTTACTTGAATTTGGTTAAAGACTAAAAATAGGTTCCAACTTAGTTTAAGTTTAGCATAGATTTATATTTTTTACTTTCATTTTAACTATTCTACTTTTATTTGAACTATTATATTTCATTGTTTATCATATCATTGACTATGATAAAACATTTAGATTTTAATGTTTCCTCTCAGTGATTTATAGTAACCTAAATGATCATCTGTGTTTGTAGGAACCGTGACACCAAAGTATCGAACCGAAC
>NW_024582518.1:880069-887431 GCF_018398535.1 Haplochromis burtoni | reverse complement strand
ATATATATATATATATATATATATACATATATATATAGTCTTTCTGCGTAAGTTTCTTTTTAACTGCACTGCTGTTCTGGAAGATTAGCTGTCATGCTTTGTGTCTGCAGGTTGTCAGGGTGTTTGATCACAGACGAAGCTTGTGGTTCTCTCGTCTCAGCTCTGAGCTCCAACCCTTCTTGTCTGAGGGAGCTGGACCTGAGCTACAATCATCCAGGACAGGAACAAGTAAAGCAGCTGTCCGCTATACTGAAGGATCCATCCTGGGGACTCCACACTCTTAGGTATAGAGAAGTCTTTTGCAGCCACAGCCAGTCTCTGATATAACAGTAATAGATGACAGTTCTTTCTGTCCTTTATTCCCTCTGGTACACTTGCCTCATTGCTCGATGTGTATATTTGGACATCAAACATGTATGAGCTCCATCAAAAGAGTTAAACTAACATATTAGTCACGTGAAATAATTAAGCATCAGCATTTGACTTCATCTAATTAAAATGCATTGCACTGCTATGCTGCTGTTTGTGACCGTTACTGTTGAAACTGTGCTCCCTTAAAAGAATAAGGGAGCACTTATCTTTCACTCATAGTTACTGGTTGGGGAAAGCCATTTATTAAACAACTGTGTTTGCCTGTTTTAAAAATCTTACTGAAGACAGAAAATACCAACATGACCGTGATTCAAATTTTACATACCCTAGTTCTTAATAAATAAATAACAACATGTGGATGTGTGACTCTCCAAGAAGATGCTTCACACAACCTTCACAGACACGCTGGCTCATGCAGTGTAACGTTGGCCAAATTTGTTTGCTCTAAAGGTGGAGTGCTTCTTTCTAAAAATGCTCATGAAGGATTGTGTGATTGTTTTTTTATTTAGCAACTAAAGTGCCTACAGGCAGCTGTCATGACTGGCACTTTAAAAATATAATTCAGTTGAACTGATATTAATTTAATCACTGGTTAAATCACTTGTTTAGTCTATTTGTTTGTCTTATAAATTATGGACTCATTTATTAAACAAACTATTTTATGAAACAAACAAAAATGTATCAGTACTTTGATATAAATAAATTATAATAATTTTAAATCTATAAGGCCGTGCTGAATCTATATGGTGAAGCTGTGCTGCCCATAATATATACCTTTCAGACCACATCACCGTGAGTTAATTTTGGGGATTATTTTTTTTTTTTAATACGTTTCACACAAACTGAAGAGTAAAGTAAATAACATGCTTACAACAAAAAAGTCAAAATGTCTGCTCAGCCTGCAATTTTTATAAATATGTTGGACTGTTCCTTTATCAGTGTCTAACAGCATGTGTATGAGAGTGATGTAATGTGCATGTGTGCCTGCTGAAAGAGACTGTGCTGGTCTGACCCTCCTCCTCCTTTCAGGGTGGAGCCTGCTGGAGTCCGATGGTTGAGACCAGGTCTGAGGAAGTGTAAGTGTGTTTTTAATGTGATTCATGAAAACAAAGCAGCACACATTCAACCATCTTCAAACTGTCACATCACTCATTCACATCTCTGATGTCAGGAGTCATCATCAAAGTGTCAATCAATGAACAGATGACGGACCAATAACTGCAGCTGGACTTTGTTTGTTCTCTCCATCAGATTCCTGTCAACTCACAATCGACACAAACACAGTACACACAAACCTCAAACTGTCTGAAAACAACAGGAAGGTGATGTTTGTGTGGGAGGGTCTTCCATATCCTGATCATCCAGACAGATTTGATTGCATCTGTCCTCAACTGCTGTATAGAAATGGTCTGACTGGTCGTTGTTACTGGGAGGTCGAGTGGAGAGGAGGAGTTTATATATCAGTGAGTTACAGAACAATCAGAAGGAAGGGGAGGACAGGCTGTGTGTTTGGAAAAAATGATCAGTCCTGGAGCCTGAGCTGCTCTGATTATTGCGGTTACTCTGCGTGGCACAATAAGCAAAAAACATCCATCTCCTCCTCCTCTGTCTCTAAGAGAGTAGCAGTGTATGTGGACTGTCCTGCTGGCACTCTGTCCTTCTACAGAGTCTCTAACACTCTGATCCACCTCCACACCTTCAACACCACATTCACTGAACCTCTTTATCCTGGGTTTACGGTCTCATTTGGTTCTTCAGTGTGTCTGTGTGTAGTTTAGTATGAATAGTCTTGTTGAACATTTCAGTCGGTACATGTCTGTCTCTCACAGTCAAAAACATGTTTTCAGATTCATGGATTCAATCAGTTGATGGTTTAAATGATGATGGAAACTTCAGTTATTGAAAAATGGAATCTATTATTATCCCAGGATTCTTTTTTTTTTGTATGTTATGTTTCTCTGAAGTTTAGTTCAGCTCATAATCTTTATATGATACCTCTTCATTAAATAACCATAATAATAGCATCAAAATTTGGAGACAAAGCTTCTGAAGTATAACATTGTTATTCAGATTTATAAAGAAGTAAATTTCATGATACTGCATCAGTGACCCAGTATTTGTGTTTTTCTGATTTCATTTATAATGTGGGATTTAGTATTATTTATGGTTCAGTTTCCTTGTTTGTCCTACTTGTTCCAGTAGTGTTCCTAGTTTAGTCACTTGTATTTCTGGTTTTGAGTTTTTTATCTAGTCTGTTTCACTTTTTGCCTCCATGCATGTTAAGTACTGTTTCCATGTTTATTATTGTCTCCCGAGTCACTGTGCTTGCATGTCTTGAGTCTGAGTTTATGTATGTTTCCTGTTTTATTTTGATAGTGCTTTGCCCTGTCTTCATTTTTGCTTCCTTCCTGTCTCATTGTGTCTGATTAGTCCCAGCTGTGTTTCCCTCCTGTTCCTCATTCCCTCCTTATCCTTTGTGTATTTGAGTCCTCTGTTTCCCTGGCCCGTCGTCATGTCGTCCCACTAGCTGTGTGTTTCTCCGTGTTCCTCGGTTTCCTCGCAACTACTAGTTTTGGATTTTGTTTCTTATATCCTGAATTCAATTTTTTCCACAGCGCAATAAAGCTGCCTCCCTAAGTTCACCCCTTTGTGTTTTTAAATTCAGCCTCACCCTGTTAGATAAGGATATGAACTTTTTGGGTAAGTCAGACTTTCTGATTCAGGGTTTGTGTATGCTCACCTGAAAGGTAGCATCTGTTCTCCTGTATGAAATTAACTGATTGAGCACTTCCTACTGCAAACACAGTAGTATAAAGAACATATAAATAAATAGTAAGATTTAACACTTGTGCTGCAAATACAATTGTGATTTGATCATCACATATAAAAAAGCAGGACAAGAAATCTATCAGCTCAGTTAAACACTATATTGTTGCTCAGTGCAATGTCAATACTGATGTTTATTTCTGACATGGCAGCTGCACATTACAGATCTGAAATATTGCACACACCTAAACATTAAAGGTTACAGTGTGTTTATCTCTGGTATTCTCCCATAGCTTAATAAAAGAGTGTGAAAATCACTTCAAAGTGAATTTAATGTTATTTATTCACAGATATTTCTATAATCTAACATCATCAACCAAATACATGCAAATTCCTGTGACAATACCAAACACAGTTTGTGCTGCTCCAACTTTACAGTTGAGCTTTATTTGTTTGTATTAGGTTCACATTTTTCATGATATAGTAAAATATGTCCGTAGAAACATGTGATGTTCTGTTGTGAATAAAATATGGGTTTAGCAGATTTGCAAATGATTGCATTCTGTTTTTATTATATTTTCCACAGCGTCAAAAGTTTCGTGGAAATGAGGCTGTACTATAAAACTGTAAAATTATTATAGATATATTTGTTTAATTTGGTAGAATTAAACATGAAATGAAAAGGAAGACATTTTGTCAACACTAACAGAAACTCTCATGGGACTGATGTCTAACAGTGGGTAAATGGACTGATGTAGCACTTTTCTAATCTCATGGGGCATCAGAGTGTTTAATACAACATGTCCCATTAACCTCTGTTTATACAAGCAGTTTTTTCTATGTTTAAGTGCTTTCTATCTAACACTCACACACATGCAAACTCCAATAGATGCATCAGAGAGCGACTTGGTGTTAGTAGCTTGCCCAAAAATAATTGGCATCCAGACTGGAGCAGTCACCAACTTTCAGATTAGTAGATGCCTGCGCTACATCTTGAGCTAAATCCATGGAACAAGAAATATACCATGTGTGATGCATTAGTTGAGCCCACAGCTTACACAGAAACCAACACACTGTACAAACGGCCATTTTTATGCACAGTCCATATTTCAAAAGGCTCAAAATTATTTGAACAACTGACCGAAAAGCAATTTCATGTGAATGTGAGTTAAGCCATATTCAGCTATTAGCTATAGTTAACTCTAAAAGCCTGTTTAGAGAGAAAGCAAAACCTTCAGAAGAGGCCAAATCAACAGTCTGGTTCATTTTTAAAAAGAAGGACTGCCAGCTCAGCAAAAAGACATGAAAGATCACAGAAGACAGGAAAAGTGCATGATGACAAAATTATTTCCATGGTTAAGAAAAACAATTTCACAACATATAACCCAACATCTCATCCAAGAGAGCACGTAAGCATCTCAAGGGAGGAATTTGGTATTACAAACAGCCTTTATACGTGTCCAATGACTTTTGAGCCTGAAAATGGGGCACTATGTATAAAAAATGGCTCTAAATCCTGAATAGTTAGTACAACATTTCTGTTAAATCCCTGGAATTCAAGCTAAAAGACGACACTTCAATTTCATATTAATCGGCTGAATTAAAATCCTTTGAGACAAAACTACAAAAACTGTGTTGCTGTCCAGATGTGTGCGCATAGACTGAACTACAGATTATGATTTGAGGCATGCTCAAATCATAATGTTAACAGACAACCCACTCTGCATCCTGAGTGCTAAACAATATTAATCTCATTTAACCTGCTCAGTGCTGTGTGATGACATACTCTCTCTTAATATGTATATGATGATAAAACCACTCAGTGTTGTTATATAATTATAATTCCCGTATCAAAAAATGTAAGAGTTGTGTGAAATTTTAGTGCACTATTTTGAAAGACAGACTGTTTTCAGTCAAAATCACATTTTGTACATTTACATGATTAAAAGTGATATTTGTAAACTGATTTGATTTTCACATGTATTTCATAAAATCTAAATATGCACCGTGTTTTACACCACACCTTTATTTCTTGCATTAGTTCATTTAAAATAAAGAAATGACCCTCACTGGTATCTTTGTTGTCATGCCACCTGACTGTAATGTTATTGCTTGACTACTGTGAAAATCATTATGACATCTTTATGTTTTGACTGACACATAAAGTCCAACATCAGTACAGTTTTTGCAAAAGTAACAAAACTAAACAAAGTTGACTCACAACTTTAATGTAACAATTACAGCCTCACTTTATTTTTTCACTGTGCGAAAATAATTTAATCACGATAAAACAATCTGATGTGTAAACATTAGGATGACTGTTGCATAGCTTCAATCAGAGCTCCATAAAACAAAAATCTGCAGAACTTTCAGAAACAGTCTGAGGTGTGCTCGTCTCTATACAAATACTATTTTTAATAATGACATAATAAAGAAATACAATAAAGCAAAATAAAACATTCTAAAGTAGCTATTAAAGCTTACTGAACCATTATTGCTGTTGTACATTACAGATTAGCAAGAAACAATTATGAGACCATAAAACCACAGCTCCCTGATGATGACGATGATGATAATGATGATGGTGACGAGTGCTTCACCAGATCTCACACTGCTTGTGTTCCTTGAAGGCTGCTCTGTGCACGATGTTGTTGCTGTAGAGTCTAGAAAGAGACCAAAGCAGAGAGAGCAGACGTCACTCATTCACTCAGAACAACATGAATCCATGTGAGCTCAGACTGTGAATGATTCCTCTGAGAGTCTGAGGAGAAACTCCTTCACTGATGGGGACTGATTCATGTTGGCTCACCGCACACAGTCGATGGAGGGGTTGATGGAGAGCAGCTGCAGTAACACATCAGTCGAAGCATCAGTGATCTGATTGTGACTCAGACTGTAACACAAACACAACAAGAGGCTCTAAGTCATCGCTGCACATCATATTATTGTAGTGTGTGTGAACAGGCTGATGGTTATTGGTGCCTCCCAGAGAAGGATCAGTGTGTGACACTCACTCCAGGACTTGGACTTTGTGCAGATGTGTGATGAGAGGGAGCAGCAGCTGGTCAGTGAGCTGACAGTGACTGAGGTCCAGCTCTGTCAGCCCTTCACACGAGTCCAGCATCTGGACCAAAGACCCACAGACCCTCTGATCCAGCGTGCTGTGACTGAGATCCAGCTCTCCACCCAGGGCTGCACACAGGGACACCGCCCGCCTCACGGTGTCCCTCTCACTGTTCACAGGAACCAGAGACAGCAGCTGCAGGAGGACAGTTTTACTGACTCTAAACAGGACAAACAGAGCAAAGAGAAAATGTCAGGATGCATCAACACCAGTGTGAACGAGCTTCTCACTGATTTAGACTCTTCTGTGGTCTTTCCCACCTGAGGCGGACCCTGTGGAGGACAGGAAACAGCAGGTCCAGCACGCTGTCCTCCACCTCACAGTCTCGCAGGTCGAGCTGTGTGTCCCGGCTGCTGTGTGTCAGGATGGTGGAGACGGCCCTGCAGTCATCAGCGGTCAGACTCAGAGGCTCAGGCTGATCCTCCTCTGGTAGCTCCACACAGGAGGAGCAGGACAGATCCAAGCTGTGCTGCAGAGTCCTCAGCAGGCCTGACGCTGCCTCCTGCTGGACGTCACAGGCAGCACAGCAGTGGATGAACCTCAGCAGCTGATTCCTGTCAACACTGCAAGGAAAACACACGGAGACAGAAAAACTAAAATTATAGATGCTGTGAACAAACTGCTATCTTGAATAAAATGTGTTGATCTTTGAAACTAAAGGATTTTGAGAACAGCATCTATGAACTAGCAGCATGAGTCATTTTATAATTAGAAATATTACATGAATGTGTTGTTGGCTACTTTTATCAGTTGCTCAAACAATAAGCTGAAGGCTGGAGTTCATAAACCTCCAGACACATTTTAATTGGACCCATTAAAATAATCTGCAACGCGCTCTGTTTCTGTGGTTTCCTGGACACAAAGGAGATTTTTACTCTTCACCACTGCTGACAAATGATGCCTTTAATCTGATTATATTGCAGTAAATTATGGAAAACACAGTTATCGATAAACTGAGTCCTTTTTCATTTAAAGCTGTTATCTGTTAACATCCACAGGCACAATCAGCTCAAACAGTAAAACTGGGCTCAGTGTGACTTTGTCACTCGTTTAATAACATGAGAGTGCATAAATCCAGCATCTAATTACAATAATGTATT
>NW_024582518.1:837940-873436 GCF_018398535.1 Haplochromis burtoni | reverse complement strand
TGTGTGGTTGTATTTCTATGCACCTTAATCAAATCATCACTAAATGTTTCCTTCTTATTGTTCCAGTGTTGATTTTGAGGATCCAGATGAAGAAATCAGGTTCTTTGTGAATCTGTTCTGTGCAGCAGCAGAGAGAGAACAGCAGACAGGAGAGAAGATACTGGAGCTGTTATCATCAGTGTGCACATATCAAACATTCCCCTTTGGGAATAGAAACTTGAGTGATTATGGAAAGAAGTGTCAAAGTGACTTCCTGCTGGATCTCTATTCCAAATTGAAGGACTGTGAGACTAAAACAGGCTTGAGTGTCCTTCCATCATTACAGTCAGTTTTCCAGTCAGCTCCTGCAGTCTGGTCCATAAACCTCTCAGAGAGAAAGACCTCCATCCTCCTGGAAGTGCTGAAACTCCAACCAGAGAAGAAACAAGTGGAGCTGACACAGTACACTCATAAAAAGAGTAAAATTAGGAGTTTCCTGCAGTGCCTGCCTTATATCTCACAGCTCAGGTAAATGAAATTTTCTTCACATGAGTCAAATATCTGTAAGAAAAGATGTGCTGTGAAAAGAAGTGATGGAAATATTTGAAGCTCCATAAATGGTAAAGTGATGATTTTGTCTTGTGCTATTTGTTTGTCATCAGCATCATATTTGTGACTGTATCTACATGGATCATATTGTAAATGTATTCAGACTCTGTCATATTTCAGAGGGAAACGTGCTCAGTACACCACTGTGTTTCACTGACTTGTTCAGCTGTTTGTTGCTATGAAGTTTCATATTTTCTATAAATCTCAGATGACTTTTAATGCTGGTGCAAAATGGTGCTTCATGAGCGTCGCGATAGCCAGGAAGGGGGGATAACACAGCTGCAAAACGTTGTTGCAATGCAGTAACATCTGCTCCCTGTGTTTGTGTGGGATGGTTGTCACAATGCAGCGAAATTGGAATGGTGGAATCTGGCACCTCCAGCCCCAACTCATCTCTTTCCTTAACCAGGCTCACCAGATGAGCAGCCTCAGCCCCTCTCCATGCTTTAAGGAGGTTGAGGTGATATACAGTCATGTGAGAAAATTAGGACACCCCATTAAATAATTGACTCTTTATTAAATGTTCACATATCAATGTCCAATCATGTTTTCATGTACTACTGGAAAAGAAAGTGACTTAATTGCAATTAAACAACAAAAATTAAACAATTTTTACACATTTAAAAAAAAGAAGAAAAAAAAGAGATCAACAAAAATGTGTCTTTTAATGGTGGAAAACGTTTGGACACCCTACCCCCAATAACTAGTGTTGCCCCCTTTGGCTGATATAACTTCAGTGAGACGCCTTTTGTTGCCTTTTACCAGTCTCTGACATCGATCCGAAGCTCCTCAATCCACTTCTCAATGCAGAATTCTTTCAGCTGTGAGATGTTTGAGGGTTTTCTTGCATTTCAAGTCACTCCACAGCATCTCAATGGGATTAAGATCAGGGCTTTCACTTGGCCATTCCAGGACTCTCTTCTTTGTTTTTAGCCAGTCCTTGGTGGATTGGCTCGTATGCTTTTGGTCATTGTCATGTTGCAGTGTCCAGTTCCGCTTCAGCTGTAATTTTCTTTTTTTTTTTTTCTTCTTTTTTTTCCCCCCTCTTTATTTATGAAGTTTTACACATGTAATTTCACATATCAGGCCCAATACAGCAAGTACCAACCTATACAAAGACATATCAAGACAGATTAGGCCATTAAAATTTGGATGATAACAATAAAACAGATAAAAGAAAAAGAAAAAAAAGTGAAAAAGGAAAAACAGAAAATAACAAAAAACAAAAAAACAAATTAAAAATCAACTGAGGGCTGCAAGTCAGCCTCTGAGGAGGCCCTGGAGCAAGTTACAGTCTGAAAACTAGCCAGCTCATGAGGAAATATGTCAGTATTAGTATGCTTGTCTCTCTGCTTGGGGTGAATGCTAGAAAAACAGTCCAAAATGTGTGGAGTAGGCACAGCCTCCTGAAAAGGGGCAAGCGAAGACTGTGACTGAGCACTTAACTGTGCTACTGACTGCGCTATGGACTGCCGTAAAGGTTGTAATGATGCCAGTGGTGATGGTGGCTGAGAGGCTGACAGAACTGAAAACTGAGCTACCGGTAGCGGAGTTGATTGTGGTGGAGGCGTTGACTGAGCTAATGGCTGCTGAGCAGCTAACTGAACTGATGGCTGAACAGATTGCACTGACAGACGTGCAGCAGGTGAAGTGGGGAAATCACTGGGAGTACTATCCCCTGTCACGAAACACTCAGCCCCAGAGTACAAAGTCCCAAAGTCAGAAATAACACTATCAGTGTCCTGTACACTCACCACAGCCGGGCGCGCTGAAGTGCCAAACTCCGGTTTCGGGGTGATGCGCCGGCGGTGCGATTGTTGCTTCCTTGTGGAAGAGGAAGCAGGGGTGCCTGAAAGAAAGGAGGTAGAACACTTTTGCGGCTGCTCCTGCTGCGGTGTGGAAATGGCCACCGCTCCCGTCAATACCACAGGTGTGAGAGGAAGTGTGGTAGGGTAAAAAAAAAAAGTAAAGTAAAGTGTAAAGTGTGCGTGTATGTCCCCATAGGGAAATAGTTCCTCTGCATTTAACCCATTCACCCAGTGAAGCAGTGGGCAGCCGCCAGTGCAGCGCCCGGGGAGCAGTGTGTAGGGACGGTACCTTGCTCAGGGGTACCTCAGGGTAGCTGTTCAGTGGAGTCGAACCCCCGACCTTCCGATCACGGGGCCACCACTCTACCTACTGAGCTATCCCTGCCTGATGATGATGGCAAGGGTAGCATTTCTTCTTTAAAAGTGGATTGAGAGATTTGGCCACAAACCTTGGTGAAAAATGCTGCTGGCGCCGAGAACACAAAGTGGCGAGGGTTTCCAGAAGGGCAGCTGAATCTTCCTTCCCAGGACCGCCCATGCGAAATAGTTCATAGTTCAGCCTCGCTCTCAGAGCTGTTATTATGCGTTTTAGTCCATTAATGTCCAGGAAAGTGACAGTGGAGGCAGTGGACAACAAGAAATGATCAAAGAAAACTAGCTCCAGCTGCCTGTTGTAGGGGTCGGCAGTGTGGATTATCCTCCCATAGTAATTCCACAACAGCGTGAGATACTTCCCCACTGACACTAAACGTGAGTCTGCTGGATCCATGCTGGTCACGTCGTACTGTCACGACTGGGGCAGCAGTCGTGTGGAGGTGAGGAGGAGGATCCAAATAGCAGACAGTGGCGGAGGTGCAAGTGAGTTTTATTTAAAGTGAACAATAACCAAGGTGTGGGCAGAACCGAACATAAACCTAAAATGGGAAAACTAACACAAAAGGAGGACACGGGGCGAGGAGCAGAGAGACACAGTGAAGCACGGAATAATGCTAAATACAGTACACAGAAGATTCACAGAGAAACACAGACGACACGCGACAAGGAGCACAGGCAGACACGCAGTATAAATACACACACCAGGTAATTAGGAAATGGCAGACAGGAGGGGACACAGCTGGAACTAATGGGCATAACGAGACACAAACCTACAAAGTAAAACAGGAAACTCACAGACTGTTTCACAATACCAACTCGGGGACACGAACAGAACACAGAGGAAGGACACAGGTAGGGATGATAGAAACACTAAACACACAACTCAAACCCTAAGAACAAATACAAAACAGCAGAAACTGGAAAATAATAACAATAAACTCCAAACACTGGGTCAAAGACCCAGGACCATGACAATATGACCACCAAGGGTCCTTGCCACTTGGTTAGTAACTTTGAACTTTAAGAAGGGAGTAATACAAGCACTTTGTCTCCCAATGAAAATTGCCTGAGTTTAGCCCCGCCACCCTTGCGTTTTGCATACAGGGAGTGCAGAATTATTAGGCAAATGAGTATTTTGTCCACATCATCCTCTTCATGCATGTTGTCTTACTCCAAGCTGTATAGGCTCGAAAGCCTACTACCAATTAAGCATATTAGGTGATGTGCATCTCTGTAATGAGAAGGGGTGTGGTCTAATGACATCAACACCCTATATCAGGTGTGCATAATTATTAGGCAACGTCCTTTCCTTTGGCAAAATGGGTCAAAAGAAGGACTTGACAGGCTCAGAAAAGTCAAAAATAGTGAGATATCTTGCAGAGGGATGCAGCAGTCTCAAAATTGCAAAGCTTCTGAAGCGTGATCATCGAACAATCAAGCGTTTCATTCAAAATAGTCAACAGGGTCGCAAGAAGCGTGTGGAAAAACCAAGGCGCAAAATAACTGCCCATGAACTGAGAAAAGTCAAGCGTGCAGCTGCCAAGATGCCACTTGCCACCAGTTTGGCCATATTTCAGAGCTGCAACATCACTGGAGTGCCCAAAAGCACAAGGTGTGCAATACTCAGAGACATGGCCAAGGTAAGAAAGGCTGAAAGACGACCACCACTGAACAAGACACACAAGCTGAAACGTCAAGACTGGGCCAAGAAATATCTCAAGACTGGTTTTTCTAAGGTTTTATGGACTGATGAAATGAGAGTGAGTCTTGATGGGCCAGATGGATGGGCCCGTGGCTGGATTGGTAAAGGGCAGAGAGCTCCAGTCCGACTCAGACGCCAGCAAGGTGGAGGTGGAGTACTGGTTTGGGCTGGTATCATCAAAGATGAGCTTGTGGGGCCTTTTCGGGTTGAGGATGGAGTCAAGCTCAACTCCCAGTCCTACTGCCAGTTTCTGGAAGACACCTTCTTCAAGCAGTGGTACAGGAAGAAGTCTGCATCCTTCAAGAAAAACATGATTTTCATGCAGGACAATGCTCCATCACACGCGTCCAAGTACTCCACAGCGTGGCTGGCAAGAAAGGGTATAAAAGAAGAAAAACTAATGACATGGCCTCCTTGTTCACCTGATCTGAACCCCATTGAGAACCTGTGGTCCATCATCAAATGTGAGAATTTATCTTCTTCTCACTATAGAGCTGCTACCATCATCATCATCATGTTCAGTAAAGTTCAACAAAGTCTGGAGATAAAGTGCAGCTTCATGTAACTCATTCATTTACTGAGTTACTCACTGAAGGACTCATTGAGTTTGCTTTCATGTTGTTTCCATGGCGATGATTGATTCAGGTTTCTGGCTGTATCACTGCAGCATAGAGATGGTTCACAGCTGCTTTGAATTTGAAGCTGCTCTCATTTTCAAAAAGCCACAAACAGTTTGAACTTTGACTTTAAACATTTGATGTCACGTTGTTGTTGTTTTAAGAGCAGCTTTAAACAGGACTGACTTGTCAGCACTGAGCTACGTTCTTCTTCTTCTTCACATCATTTCATGATTCTGCTGCAGGTCAAACATGCAAGTTTCCATCAAACACGTGTGTGCACTCCAACACTCTCCTCTCTGCTGCATGAGCTCAGTCACATGCTCACCTTCATTCACACAACTTACATCAGCTTATTGAATTTAACATGAAATCTATTCATTTCTTCACCTATCAAATCTAAATCAAATTCAACCTTTCTGATGAGAAACTTCTTTACTTTAGATCCTGTTTCATCTGAGATTTATAGAAAATATGAAACTTCATAGCAACAAACAGCTGAACAGGTCAGTGAAACACAGTGGTGTACTGAGCACGTTTCCCTCTGAAATATGACAGAGTCTGAATACATTTACAATATGATCCATGTAGATAAAGTCACAAATATGATGCTGATGACAAACAAATAGCACAAGACAAAATCATCACTTTACAATTTATGGAGCTTCAAATATTTCCATCACTTCTTTTCACAGCACATCTTTTCTTACAGATATTTGACTCATGTGAAGAATATTTCATTTACCTGAGCTGTGAGATATAAGGCAGGCACTGCAGGAAACTCCTCATTTTACTCTTTTTATGTGTGTAGTGTGTCAGCTCCACTTGTTTCTTCTCTGGTTGGAGTTTCAGCACTTCCAGGAGGATGGAGGTCTTTCTCTCTGAGAGCTTTATGGACCAGACTGCAGGAGCTGACTGGAAAACTGACTGTAATGATGGAAGGACACTCAAGCCTGTTTTAGTCTCATAGTCCTTCAATTTGGAATAGAGATCCAGCAGGAAGTCACTTTGACACTTCTTTCCATAATCACTCAAGTTTCCATTCCCAAAGGGGAATGTTTGATATGTGCACACTGATGATAACAGCTCCAGTATCTTCTCTCCTGTCTGCTGTTCTCTCTCTGCTGCTGCACAGAACAGATTCACAAAGAACCTCGTTGTGTCTTCATCTGATGTCTCATCATCAACACTGGAACAACAAGAAGGAAACATTTAGTGATGATTTGATGTGAGCTGCATAAAAACAACCACACACTACTGATGGACTCCATCTTACTGACTCACAACACAAACATTAATCCTGTGTGTGAAATCACTGTGTACTGAACTGTGACTGTCATTTTATTTGCTGTCTGACTTTAGAGCAACAGATGCTTGATCCTGTTTTATCTTAAAGCTGATGTGACATGTTCTTGTTCTTTTAACATGGCTGTGTTATTGTTACTGTTTGATTCTTATTAAACATCATTTCATTATTGTCACACAGACAGAAGACTGTCACATGTTTCAAAGTGGAAACTGATTGATTTAGTAAGTCAGACATGAAGCTTCAAAAACAGCTCAGCTCTTTCATTTGAATGTTCACGGGACTAAAACTCAAGTGAGTGTTAACAACAAGTCAGTAAGAAGAAGAAAACATTGAACACTGATCTTTAGTCAATTTACAACATTTGTGTGAAATGAAGGATCAATGTGGATAAAACTAATGTGGCACTATAAAACTGATAGCAGAGAAATATTACATTAAAAATCATAGAACGGAAAATATTTTCTCTGTTGATTTCAGTAAGCATCTCATCTTGTGTCGATTTAATCATGTGAAGAACATTTTATTTACCTGAGCTGTGAGATATAAGGCAGACAATGTCGACAAAACGTTTTGCACCGTCAAAGGCACCTGCGGTAACACCCAAAAGGCAGAGGACGACGCTAACCATCGCACAAAAAGTTGGATTTCTGGACATGGTAAAGGAAGGTAGAAGTTTCCGTATTTTTCGGACCGTAAGGCACACCAGATTATCAGGTGCGTTAAGTGAAACAAAACAGTCAGATAAGACTTTAAGAGTCTTTAGACAAGAGAGAAAAGTGTGAAAATGTTCATGCCTGTCTGAGAAAACTGTATAAAGTGTGTAGTGAGGGGTTTTACAGCCTTAAAACATCTATAATAATTGTAAAAAATAAAGTTGGCTACTTCGTGGATTTCACCCATCGCGGGTTATTTTTAGAACGTAACTCCCGCGATAAATGAGGGAACACTGTAATTAACATATTGCTTCATTGGTTTAACATGCAAAGCAATAGTCCTGCAATTCATCTGAAGGTGCAATACTGTATGAAAATAATCTACCATAGTTTATGGTTTATTCATCATATCTGATAAAAATTGTGAACCTTTTATGAACCAATAGGCTGATTGTGATTCAATAAATTACATTCCATGATTAAGCAGCACTGTAAAGAATATTGTTAGAAACTAGAATTAATGGTTTGTGCTTGTTCTGGTTAAAGCACTTGCATTATTTACATATGGCCATATACATAACTATGGAATGTGATTTTAATCAGTGATAGTGCTGTTGTTTACAGGCTTGGTTTTTTGTGAGATCGTGAGACCTGGATTTCTTCCTTGCCAAGGGAGACGGTGAGCTTCTCCCTTTGAAAGAACCATAGCCATTCCAGGTTGGCTCAGAAGGGCAGCTTGCTCTTCCCTCAAGAACAATTGCAACAGTGCGGTCGGACGAAATCGCACCAATCACAGACATCTGACCTTCTGGATTTCACTTAACTAAACACTGACTATTAAGCCGGCATGACAGACATATGTGAGCTCAGATATGATTCTGGGGTATTACTGTTATTGCTATTATTGTATTCTATTTTCATATTGTCATTCCTCTTTATGAAATTGATGTTTAATACAAGTCAAAACAGTTTTACCTGTGACTCCGGTCATTCTTCTGCACCTTAGTCCTCCTATGACTCTAGCTTGTGGCCCATTTTTCCTTTTACTTTAACTTCCCCTCCCCTATCCTTTAGTAGCCTACATAGATCAAAACTAATAAAAATAAAACTGATAACAATTACAAATGCATACAAGGTAAAAGTTACAATTAAGTTATTATTGATAGAACGTAAAATATTTCCAGTGTTGTTTCAGGGAGCACTTCATTTTATGTAGATTTAATCATGTGAAGAAGATTTCATTTACCTGAGCTGTGAGATATAAGGCAGACACTGCAGGAAACTCCTAATTTTACTCTTTTTATGAGTGTACTGTGTCAGCTCCACTTGTTTCTTCTCTGGTTGGAGTTTCAGCACTTCCAGGAGGATGGAGGTCTTTCTCTCTGAGAGGTTTATGGACCAGACTGCAGGAGCTGACTGGAAAACTGACTGTAATGATGGAAGGACACTCAAGCCTGTTTTAGTCTCACAGTCCTTCACATGGGAGCACAGATACAGCAGGAAGTCACACTGATATTCAACAGCTTTCTGTCTGTAAGTAAAAGGGAAAGTTCCACGTTTGCACACTGATGATAACAGCTGCAGTATCTTCTCTCCTGGTTGCTGTTCTCCGTCTGCTTCTTCCCACATTAACTTAGTTTGGCTTGAGAGTAAAAATAAAGGAGAGAAACTGGAAGGAAAATTGAAAAAAAGCATTCAGTAACTGGAAAGAGGTACAAAAATATTTAACTGAAAAAATGTACTAACATATTTTACCTTATCAAACGAAAGCAGCTGAAACAGATTTATATAGAAAAGAAATCTAAGTTCTTTGTATTATAGTTTACTGAAAAATTTTAAAAATATAAACATTTGGTATTTTCTTCTAAGAACAGTGTGTCATAAAAGAGTAATACCTACTCAGTACAGTGTATTTTAAGCTAATGTAATTTTTTAAATCGGAAGTTTCTAACCTCAGCTAGGGCCAATGATTTAATTAGATTTTGGGGTTTTTGTGTTTTGTTTTTTTTTGCTTTGGCCATTTCACTAATTCCAAGGAACGATTACACTGTTTCCTGCTGTTATGGAAATTTAATTAACAAATCTACAGACAAGGTAGTCAACACCTTTAATCCTGGGAAAGACACGCTCAGTAGCCGCATGCTTTCTCTAATGATGGGGTTAAGATCTCGTATTTTGTCCAGCTACTACGGGATCACACTCTGGCATGGGTACAGGTGGTGCTGTGCGCTAATCCTGAAATAACCTATGACAATTTTTTGTCTCAGTTTCAGAATGTTTTTGATAAGGCTTCCCTGACTCATCCCTGGAATATTGATTACTTTGGAGTAACCCTCATCTCTGTGAATAGGTTACTGGGAGACCTGTGCCAGCCCTCTTTTATGCAGATTGAAGTGTGCCAGTCCACGCAGATGATTGGCTGCCTGGGGATCCCATGACACTCCAAGAGGAAATGACAATCCTTCACACAACGGGGGCTACTGCTCAGAAGTGAACGTGCAGTGTCCCCCTCATCTCCCTCTCTTTTGCACTTTGTTTGTTAAACCTGGTATACAGCTGAACTTAGCATCACAAAACTCTAATAATACTAACTTGCTTTAGTTAACCCTTAGCTTTTACTTTTGACAGTTTTTTTTCTTTATGTATTAATTGGTTGCCCAGTGGTCTGTAGAACAGCCTTGTCATTTTTCTTTTTAAAGTTTGCAATAAAACCTTTTATTTTACTCAGGTTTTGTGTGGGGAATTGTGTATGTTATCCCCCTCCTGTCACCTAGCAGAGGGGGTCTACAATAGCTGCTCGGCCAAATTCTCCTCATCACCTTTGGACATCTTTCGTTGGTTCGTGTCAAGTAGCTCAGCCTTCTTAGGCTGTGTCGCTAGTTGTGTCGATAGCGATCACATAGCACATCACTATATACCAGCTAGTCCAACTTCAGTAACCCTACAAACGTCCCTGCTTTTTAGTTTTCTGTCTATAGTTTTCTGTCTAAGTGATAGCAGAGCTGTACAGAACTCAGTCGCTCAGTCAGAACATGCGATATCACGTTTAGGTGGAAACTAGCGCGCTAACGTCCTGCTAACTTCTCACTCTATTAAATTTAATACATTCTGTTAACATGGATGCCTGGATGTTAAACTTAATTGTTACACCTGTTAAAGCAGCAATGCTGATCATTTTATTAAAGATGAAAGAATTCAGACAGTTTTTAACTCTCAGTGATGCTGCAGTGATCGTTTGACTTTGGGACCTGAAGCCGACGGAATTTTGGACCCAGATCACTTCGTGAGGCTCCTGACTACGGTAGCCGTAATGCTCTGACAATCCATCTAGCAGTGTGGCTTTGTAGCTTACCAAAGTCGTACTAAAGCATTTTTTGACAGATTTTTGAGCGCCGTGTACGACATAAAATCGGTTCAAGGTCAGTGAGCACAACCAGAGTTCATACATAAGGCACACCAGATTATAAGGCGCACTGTTGATTTTTGAGAAAATTAAAGGATTTTAAGTGCGCCTTATAGTGCGGAAGATGCAGTACTAATTTTATTCAGGTGTGTTGCAGCAGGAATACATTTAAAAGTTTCAGAATACTGGCCCTTGAAGACTGGAGTTTGACACCTGTGATCTAAAGCTGCTTTCAGTACGACTGATATTTATTTAGAGTCTTTTTCTCCAGTTGATCTTTCTGAGTTAACTTCAGAAATTACTTCCTCCAAACCATCAACCTGTCTTTTAGACTTCAATGTACATATTAAACAAATATGTAGGACTCATTTCTTCCATTTGTGTGATATTTCTAAAATTAGAAATATCTTGTCTCAGTGTGACACTGAAAAACTAGTTCATGCATTTATTACTTTAATGCCTGGCTACTGTAATTCATTGTTATCAGAATTTCCTAAAAACTCCATGAAAAGCCTTCAGTTAATCCAAAATGTCTTGATGCATGCTCAATCATTCAGGTAAGTAAATCCCCAAAAGTTGATTCTGTTCATCCAGACGTAGCGTTTTCCGTGGGAGAAACATTTCATCACTCATCCAAGGGACTTCTTCAGTCTCAGCTGACTGTAGGTTTCCCCAATCTTATAAACAGTTCATTTGCATAATGGCTGAAACTAGCACCACTGAAAGAACAATGGGCTGTCATATTTCTCCTGTATTGGCTTCTCTTCATTGCCTCCCTGTTAAATACAGAATTTACTTTAAAATTCTGCTCCTTACATACAAGGTCTTGAAAAATCAGGTTCCATCTTGTCTTAATGACCTTATAGTACCATATCACCCTATTAGACCACTTCACTCTCAAATGTGCAGATTTGCTTCACTGTTCCTAGAATATTCAAAAGTAGATTTGGATGCAGAGCCTTCAGTTTTCAGGCTCCTCTTCTGTGGAACCAGCTTCCAGTTTAGATTTGGGAAACAGACACTATCTGTCATGGTCCTGGTCTGGTGACCCAGTGATTGTGTTTTTGTCTTAATATTCTTTGCTGGAGGTATGCACTAGAGGTTCTGGTGAGCCTGTCCAGCCACCTTCCGTGTTGGCCGGAGGCTCTGGCAAGGCCATCCAGCCACAACCTGCTTAATCGTCTGTGGCGTCCACGCCACCACCAGCTCAACCACCTGCTCAACCACCTATGCCACCATCTGGCCCAGCCACATCTCCACCAGAGGTTGTTGTGCCGTCTGTTCCAGCTCCGTCTTTGCCAGAGGTTGTTGCGGTGTGTGGTCCAGCTCTGTCTCCACCAGACTTAGATGGCTGCGTGCCTGCCAGGTCACATCCTGCTTGGCTATGTCCTGCATGGCCACATCCTGCATGGCCTCCTCAGCCTGCACATGCCAGAGCATGCCAACACCCATCCCATCACCAGCCACCTTCCATTCCACTTGAAGTTCCCTGCTTCTTTTTTCTCCTTTGTCAGAGTCCTGGAGGGTCATCGTCATGTGGGGCCTCCTGAACTGATTTGTTGCCGCTGATTCCCACGTGGTCAGCCCCCAGTACGGATTAATCACCGACATTTCTCAAACAGTTGGCCCCTAGAACTGATTCGTTGTTGCTGCTTCACATGCGGTCAGCCCCCAGAACTGTTTTGTTTTTTGAATTCTCTGGCTACTTGTTTTTTTAGTACAGTTATTTATAGTTTTGGTTATCTTGATTTCTTAGGTTATTAGTGATCTTAGTTCTCCCTCCCTCAGTGTTTAACTTAGCCTGTGTATAGTCTCTGTCTGTGGCTTCCCTGTGTTCCTCCCTTCATGTCTACTCTCTTTTGTCTTCTTGTCTTTATGTTCCTGTTTTCCTTTCATTTTGCTTCTGTGTTTCCTCTCTGTCTCCCCCAGTTGCCTATGTTCTCATATCTGCTTCTTTCCCCAGTAAGAGTGTCAAATCTATTTAAGTGTGTGTCTCAAATTTCCTGTTTTACTTTGACAATCTTGCGTCCCATGCTAATGCATTCAATTTTGCTTCCTTTCTGTCTCGTTTGTCTGATTGTCTCTAGCTCTGTTTCCCTCCTGTTTCCCATCCTCTCGCTGCCTCTCTGTGTATTTAAGCCCTTTGTGTTCCTCTGTTTGATGCAGTATCGTCTGTGTATCTCCCTTTGCACGTCCACGTCTCAAGTTTCCCATGTTCCAGGTGGGGTTTTTTCTATGAGCTATGTTTTAGTTTCTTCCCAGTTTAGGTTTTGTAGTTTAGTCATTGTCTCTTTTAATGTTTTGTTTGTGTTCTGTTCTGCCACTAATAAAGGCTCCATTTCAGTTTAAGTCCTTTGCAAGTGTGTGGATTTGTGTCCAATCTCTCTCCACTCCACATGATCTGCCACAGCAGACATGACACTTTCTCTACTTTTAAGATTAGGCTTAAAAACGAAAACTTTCCTTTTTGCTAAAGCGTATAGTTAGGGCTGGATCAGGTGACCTTAGTTATGCTGCAATAGGTATAGGCTGCTGGGAAATTCCCATGATGACACATAGTGTCTATTAACACATTGAATCATTACATGTTATTAATCTCTGACTCTTCCACAGCATGTCTTCCTTCTCTCACCCCAACTGGTCATAGCAGATGGCCGCCCCTTCCTTAGCCTGGTTGTGCGGGAGATTTCTTCTAGTTAAAAGAGAGTTTTTCCTTCCCACTTTCCCCAAAGTGCTTCCTCATAGGGTTGAATGTGATTGTTGGGTTTTCCTCTGTACGTATTATTGTAGGGTCTACCTTAAAATATAAAGGGCCTTGATGCAACTGTTGTTTTGATTTCTATTGTATATCTAAAGTTGTACTGAATGAGTAACTTCTTTATACTTACACAAAGGGGAGTTTCACTGGTCCAGCCCACTTAAGACCAAAGGGACCAGTATGTGGCCCGCATTGTAAAATTTATTTGACACTTCTGACATAAATGACAAAAATAGCATTCATTTACCTGAGCTGTGAGATATAAGGCAGACACTGAAGTAAAATCAGTACTTCACTCTCTTCATGTGAGCAGTCTGTCAGCTCCACTTGTTTCTTCTCTGGTTGGAGTTTCAGCACTTCCAGGAGGATGGAGGTCTTTCTCTCTGAGAGGTTTATGGACCAGACTGCAGGAGCTGACTGGAAAAATGGCTTCAAAGCCATTTTAAAGTCACTTGAAAACTCTTTCACATGTTCAAACAAATCAAGAAAGATGTTGTCTATGTCCGTTTTAACTGGAAACAATAGGAGGAGCCTTTTCAGTATATGTTTGTTTTTTTCTTTATATTGAAGTGCTGCTTTCAGGCATAAATCCATGAATAGCCTCTTCTGCTCCCTCTCCAGTGTCCCATGGTATTTCTCCTGCCTCCATGAAACTGGACCTCTGAAGCTGAAAAACAAAATTTCAGATTTCTGTTAAACTTGATTTGATCAAACTTTAAGCACCCAATGTATAGCAGGAGTAGATCAGGGTCAGTGTCATGCTGGAATACAAAAGGGGAAAAAACTTATTATAAATGTAGAATGCCCATGCTTGTACAAACCCAATTCTGAGACAGCAATGATACTGTGTTACATATAAATACAAATGTTAAAGTTAAAAGTTAAAATTAGCTACCTATTAAAACATGGTATTGAAAATAAACAGCGGAAAATAGCCACCCCTAAGGTTTTTTTTTTGTGTGTTTATGGTTGTAATTGTTGACCCTGGAGTTGCCCACCCCTGCTTTAAACCCTAATCTGTCATTCAAACATTCTTGTTAGATTATGGTAGTTTCAGGTATTAAAATGCTATTACATCCGGACATAAGAGGACGCATAGCATAGTTAGTAAATATGCTGAGCGGTGATGTGGGGTCATCCAACACCGGCTCCAGGGAGGAGCATACGGCAGCGTGCTCCACGGAAGATTTTTCTATTGGAACAGTCTCGAGATGACAACCTACGCTCAGCCTTCGACCAAGTGATAAGAAACGATGGTCGGTGTATTCACGATGGTCAGCCCTGAAGCGGTGCTGGGATTTTCTCCCTTTCAGTTATTGTTCGGCAGGAAACTGTGGTTGGCGCTCAACCTTATTAAAGAAAACTGGGGAGTCCAAGCCCTGCTAAAAATGAGATTCAATACGTCCTGGACCTGAGAGCAAAGCTTCAAGCGTTGGATAGGTTATCACGGGAGGATTTAGTTCAGGCCAAGGAACAACACCAGCACCTGTACAACAGACCCAGGCAATTTCTACTGGGAGATAAAGTGCTGTATTACTCCCGTCTTATAGCTCAAAGCTACTTGCCAAGTGGCAAGGGCCCTTCGTGGTCACATGGCAAGTGTGGGACGTGGACTACAAGGTGGCATGGTCAGACAGGGGCGGAACCACACAGATCTATCACCTCAATCTCCTTAAAGCATAGATAGGGGCTGAAACCGCTGCTCTTGTGAGCCTGGTTAAGGAAAGAGATGAATTGGGGCTGGAGGTGCCAAATTCCACCATTGTGATAACCATCTCACACAGGCCCAGAGAGCAGCGGTTAACACCCATTTCAAAAATAGCGGTTTGTGGATGTCTCTCCTCTGCCTGGCCATATGAATCTCATGGAGCATCACTTTGAAATGCAGCTTGGCGTGACGGTGCATTCACAGTCCTACAGGTTATCTGAGCACAAAAGACAGACTGTTCAAAAGGAATTGGCAGAAATGATAAAGATGGCATCAACAGAAGAAAGGTAGGTCTATACAGTTCTGTGTGGACTATTTCAAGGTGAATCAGGTGTCAGAGACTGATGCTTGTCCCATGCCCCGGATCGATGAGCTTTTTTCGCTTTTTTACTTAACTGGATTTAACCAAGGGCTACTTGCACATTACCTTATCTGCAGAGTCTAAGGGAACAAAAAAACAGCCTTATCCACTCTTTACAGTTTGCACCCATTAATCACACTTCCATTCTGCTTATTTGAAGCCCTGACCACTTTCCAGCACCTTATGGACCGGGTACTGTGTTTAAAAGCTGCATATGCTGCCGCTTACATGGATGATGTCATCATCCATAGCAACAACTGGGCAGAGCACGTGCAGCGGGTGGCCATGGTGCTGGAGTCCCAGAGGCAGGCGGGGCTCACGGGGAACCAGAAGAAGTGCACTGTTGGACGGAGGGAGGTACAGTATTTGGGGTACCACGTGGGAGTTGGGCAGGTGCATCCTCAGATGGATAAAACAACAGCAATTACCTGCATCCCAAGACAAAAACGCAGATGAGGCAGTTCTTGGGACTGGCCAATTACTAACAAGTTACTAACAAGTTCGGTAACAAGTATTAAAGTCAAGTCAAAACCTATTTTTTCCATTTTAACAGTCATAATTATTTGAAAGCAAAAACTACATACCTGAGTGAGCTGATGAACGGCAAAGCCTTTAACAGAGACTCACACTGACTGTGACAGGCAGGAGTTTCTTTGTCCCAGTGGAGGCACACATTAACCTTTGTAGGCATCCTCTGCATGACTTGCACAGCTCTTTCAAAAAGCTTCTTTTCACCATCAACTAGAAGGTGAAGGTTTCCATCTAGGCTGAGTAAGCTTACAAAGTTCATCTGCTCTTCATTGATAAGAAAAATCTCCCAAAGCTGTCGAGGCAGAGGGCCAGACCTACAATTGAAAAAGAGATCATTACCTCAGAGTAAAACTAACCAAGAATACGCGTCTCATTAAAGGATCTAACCTAAGCAGTAATATAACCCTAAAACTACATGTTCATTCTTACCACTGAACATTTTTAAAGCATTCAAACAGCTGTCTCATTCCTTGTTCTGATATCACAACATCCTCGAGGTTCAGACATATTTTCCTTTCCTTTGACTGAGTGACCACAAAGGCCACAGCACAGCAAGGGTAAGGATCCAGACTGTCTCCACTGAGGTCAAGATGGTAGTCCAGTTTGTCTAGAAGGTAGATGCATGCTTCAGGACTCTGGGACTCATACAAGCACTGGCATAAGAACAGTATGTGGACATGGAGCCCACTGTCCTCAGTATCAGCCTCTTCTTGCTCACACAGATGAGGAAGAAATGTGTTAATCAGCTCCTTGAAGAACCAGTTAGATGTATTCTTCAGGTCCTGATCTGGAATCAGATGCTTCATCAAACTTGGGCTCTTCTCATTCAACAGTCGACACATGAAGGGGATCAGATGTTTCATGTGTTTCTTCTCCTCTGTGAGGCACTGCTGAAAAACATCTCTGATTTTATCAGGATTCTTCAGGAGCCACAGTGCTGCAAAAAACTCCTGCACTGTGTAATGGAGGAATGCATGTGTGGTTATTGTTTCAGTCACGGCCTCCTTAATGAGAAGTGGTTTCAGGAAGGACAGGACACAGATGTCTTCACAGGTCAGGTCTGTCAGATTCACAGATTTTTGTTGAGTTGCAAGAAAAGCAGCTTCAGCCAGAGACAGAATTTCTTCTGTCTTGGTGCTGATGAAGAAATTTAGATCTTTTTTCTTTGTTTTGCTGTTTATCTGAAGGCAGAATCGAATAATATTGATGTAGATCTCAGTTACTGTACATGGCTGTGGAGAGTCTTCTGAGTTAAAGCAAGCAGCCATCATCAGTGCATACATGGGGACATGACAAAGAGTTACCAACTCCAAGTTACTCAAAACTTTCTCCTGATCTTCACCGAGTGTTGCAGACAAGTATGTTTTAATAGTCTGCTCACTAAAGCCTTTCACCTCCACTCTGTGAAAGTCCCCAGAAAACAAGTCTTCATCCTCATCATCTGGTCTGCATGTTATGATGATCTTTGCAAGACGAAGTAGTTTCTTTGTTAAAACTTTCTTGACCACCTGTGAGGAGAGATCTGTGATCCCATCAAAGATTATTGTGATATTGTCAGAGTACTTTATATCCTGTAAGACCTCATCTTTGCCTTCATCAGGTTCACAGAACACACCAAAAAGAAGTTCCTCTAAGTTTTTGTCCCTTATGATGTCAGATATTTCCCTCATGTCAAAGTAAAACATGTAATCAAGCTCTTTGCTTTCTCTTTCTGCCCAGATTCTCAGCATTTCATGAGTCAGTGCTGTCTTTCCAATTCCAGGTTTTCCAACCAAGAGAATGTTTTTATCTGTTTCCAGCAGCTCACTGGGGGGAATGTCTGGTTTCTCCTCAGGGATGTATTTTCTCATCTTTTTAGGGCGACTCAGCTTGCTTTTCTTTTTCTTCACTTTCTTTATTTTAGACGGAGAAACACTTTCGTCTGTGTCTAATACAAGTGTTGCGTACGACAGATCAGGCTTCTTGTTCCCTCCCAACAGCTTTTTACTCTTTCCCCAAAACTTATTTGACATCTCTTTTGCATTTGACTTCAACTTTTCCTGATATCTGTGGCACGGTCTTGGTCCTGAAAACAGTGAGAAAACAAAGTGACTTTGAATCAAATGTAGTTTTCTTACAAAATAATGGATACATATTTATACCAGCATATTAAAGCACATTTTATAGAATCAGTACATCAACGATAACAAAGAAAATGAAATGAAACAAATATTTAATCTGGATCTTTGCTTCAGAATACCTTGTAAGTAGTTTGCATTCATTTCTGTGTCGTCCTTGAAGGGAAAGCAGCTGATCCAATGATGCAGGTCAAATGTCTTGGTGCCAGAATGAAGAGGAGGTCTCTGTAAAGTCCTCTTCCTTGTCATGTCAATAATTTTGAGGAACTCATAGCAGGCTTTTTGCCCTTTGTTTGTGACTGAGTCCAGTATTCTTCTGGTTTTGTCGTAGTCGTCCTTCTCTGCCTGTATTTTACTGACCTCTTCATCACAGAGAACTCCTTGCTGATATAAGTTCTCTAAAATCACAGATAGATTCTTTAATCCTCCCACAAGGTGGCATCTTGCACTTCTGATATAACCTTCAGCAGTCTGTGATGTACAGGCCATGTTTCACGGCTTCTGTATGTCCAGCACAGTGAACCAGCTTCACTCATCTAGAGAACAAGATACCAGGTTAGAAATGTTGGAAATAATTAACACACCTCTGATGTATTTGAGATAACTAAGACAGAATAAAACTGAACTAAATAATGTATATGGGAATGTAAAATAAATTAATGAACACATGCATAAGATCTAAATAAAGCAATATAAACAATAAATAAATGGGGAAACAGTTGTTTTTGTTTTTGTTTTTGCTTTTTTAAATCAACCTGTCCTGTCTGGCAGCTTTAGCAAGAAGAATCATGTTGTAACCGCACTGTCCTTTTTATTTTATTTTTATTTTATTTTATTTTATTTTATATGTGTAGTGTGAGTTAACAGTCTCAACATAAAACAAATTAAAGACAAAAAGGGGAAGAAATGGAGAACAGACAAAAAAGGACAAAGCACTAGTAAAGCGCAACAGGCCACCCACTGCTGCATCTGTAACAAAACACATTCAGAAAAGAAACAGCACCTAAGACAGAGAGAGAGAGAGAGATTAGATTTTTGAAAAATATGTTTATTTCTCATGAAATAATCAACATATTACAACACCCGTTATATTGAAATCAATGAAAAAAAACCACAATATATCAAAACATTACATCAACACCTGCCCAAAAACTAGGTGCTCCTCAACCACACTACAGATTGTCTCTCTGCAACCCCAGACCTGAGGAAAAGTATGTAGGTCTGAGGCTGCCTTATAAACTTTAAATTCTAGCAGCAGCCTAGACTTCACCATGTTGACAAACACAGAGACCACCTCAACATTCAGCCCTTGTGTCACCTTCCTCTTCCTACTCATATAATTTTTGCCTGTCCTAACAAAATACTAAGCAGCTGGCATTTGCTCTTCATATGATGAGAAAATTTGAAACCACAAATAAAGACATTCAGTGTAAAACCTTCCCCACATCTACTGAAGATAGTGCTCAGAAGTACAAACAGAGCTGAGAGGGGAACACATTCAGAAAACAATGATAAAGCTTCTCTCTCTGCTGACAGGTTGGACATTTGTCTTCCACAGAAGGGTTAATAACAGAAACAAAAGAATTTACAGCAACAATGCCATGAAGAATTCTCCACTGTAAGTCTGCATGTTTTTTCATGAGGGGAGGCTTATAAAGGGATCTCCATGCTGGTTTCATGTCAGGTGCTAAGGAGAGATGGGTCAACCACACTGTGTCATTGCATCCATTCAACTTCCTTTGAGAGTTTTTACAAGCAGCCTATACAAAGTTTTTCCAGAGGCCTCTTCCAGGGACACCCCCGCAACATCCACACCATCCAGTAAAGGACCAGAGCAGTTCTTAAACCCAGGAACAGTCTGATGGAAGGATAAGGGTCTAAATGATTTGGAAACAGAGTGCCTTCACAATAACCTGCCAAAAGTGAACATTCAGCTCCACCTAACTTGTGTTTCCAATGATCCAAAAGCTGAACAACAACTCGAGTGGAACTTATTCCAACCTGGGCAGCAAGTCTATCAGGATTATCCAGCTGAGGTCCAGCCAGCTCTAACACCCACTTCAGAGAAAAAACCCGTGCAGTGTGGAGCTGTCTGGATAAAGTAGTCTTCCCCCACACAGGGCAATCCAGCAAGCTGCCAAACTGTACAGGTTCTTCCAGCAACCAGTACAGAGAAACAGCCTGCTGTTGCCTCCCTTTCCTCAGCAGAGCCCACACAGCTTGCTCGAGTCCATCAGAAACAGAGATGGGTCCAAACCCACGCCCCCAAGCTGTTGAAGAATACTGCACGATACCCTCCTCCACACTAGATCTGGGGGTCCTTAAGTAGCCTCTGAATAAACTGAAATCAAAAATCAGCACCTCTACTGCCCAAATGGACCAGACCTTGTCCACCTTCCTCCCTAGGGAGGAACTTTGAGGAATCCAGTGCAGCTTATCCCCAAAAAAGTCCACCAGGATCCTTTAAATATAACTGGGGGATCAGCACAAGTCCACCGGTGCCACAGAGCCTCCAGGCAAACTGAGCTGATCCCCCAGCTGACCTCTCACGGTTATAGCCTCACTCTTTCCCCAGTTTATTTTGGCGGAAGAAATACAACCAAAAAGAGAAACTCTGTTCCCTAAAATCTCAATATCATTCCGTGTGTTGACCAGAACAATTAAATCATCGGCATAAGCTGACAACTTTAGAGATACATTGCACCCAGGGATCTAAACACCACAAAAGTCCTGTCTTAATTTGTGAAGCAAAGGCTCAATTGCCTGGGAATACACCATCCCTGACAAAGAACAGCCCTGCCCTCACCCCCTTAGAACATTGAATGCACCATTTAAGACTCCATTCTTATACTGCCAACACTTTATTCACCTTTTAGTCACTTTTAAAACTGTGTAATTTTAAAACTGTATATACTCTATATTCTGTGTATTTATTATTTTACTCTTATTGCCTGTTCTTATTGTCCTTATCTTCAACGTTATGCTGCTCTGTTGTTTGTTAATTGCCGCTTGGGGATAAATAAAGTCTTCTGATTCTGATTTAGTTTCAGTACACTGGTAATGTCACAGTACAGAACCTGAATCATTGCTACAAAACCTAGGCTGAAGCCAAACGCAGTTAAAGTTTGCCACAAATATTGGTTTTCAACCTGGTCAAAAGCTTTTTCTTGGTTTATAGAAATGAGACCAATATCTATGCCCAAAGCTAGAGAGGTCCAAAATATCTCTAATCAAAGTGATGTTATCACTTATCAGCCTGCTGGGCCTGCACTATGTTTGGTCTCCATGAATGACAGAAGCCATCACATCTCGAAGTCTGGTGGCCAGGACTTGGAAACATCTTATAGTCTATACAGAGCAATGAGACTGGTCCAGTTCTTCAAATTGCATAGCAGAGCAATAAGCTCCCGTCTACAGCTCAGAGGTAGCAAGCCTCTCTGCAGACTATCCGTGACAACCTCCAGAAAATCCTCACCCATCAAAGACCAAAAGGCTTTGTAAAATTCAACAGGACCTCTCACAGTTACTCATCCATGCCAGGAATCTACAGTCTGAAAACTAATCAGAGCAGTATAAAGTTCATGCAAAGTTGGCTGAGCCTCCAATTTTCGATTGGCTTCAGCCGCCACCTGAGGGAGTCCCTTGAAGAAACTATTACACAAACTGGGATTTTCTGAGAAATCACTCTTAAAAAGGTCCTTATAATAGCTGACAGCAAACTTCCTGATCTCAGAAGGATCTGAGATTGTGGAGCCACTGTCAGACATTAGAGAGTGAACAGTCTTTCTTTGCCCAATCTTCTTTTCCAGTCCAAAGAAGAAGTGAGGAAACGTGACATCTCTGTGACGCTGAGGAAATGTGACCTGACCAAAGCCCCTTTGGCTGTCGTGCCCAACAGGTCGGCTAAAATAGGCTTTTTAGATTTGAGGGAATCTAAAAGCCCCCGGTTTCCTGTAGACGCTGCTAAACCCTGCAGTTCTACCATCTGAGTCTCTATAGGTCTCTCATAGATCCGGTTATGTCTCTCGTAACATTACGAGTAAAATGTTGACACAATTGTTCGACCTGACACTTCCCAAAATCCCACGACTGCTGGATACAAACAAAATCTGATATTGATTTTTGGTTACTGAAGCAAAAATACTCAAAGGTTGTTCTAAAAGCTTTGTCATTCAACGGGGCTGTATTGAAATGCCAGTAGACACTCCATGTATTACCATTTTTAATGAAAACAGAACAATAAACCAGACAATGATCAGAGAAACCAACAGGGGTTATCTGACAGTCTTTAAAAATACTCAAATGGTGTTTAAATGAGTATATACGATCCAGTCTTGCCAAAGACAAACGATTGTCCTTAGAGTGACTCCATGTGTACTGTCTCTGATGTCCATTGCAAACCCTCCACACATCTGACAGGTCCACAGCTGCAACCAGCTGCCTGAGCCTGTGAGAGGACACAGGATGAGGTTCTGTGTGTTTCCTATCCAATAGTGGGTTTTCAGTACAATTGAAATCCCCATAAAAAACAAATACTCATCATCACTAGAATCCTTAACAGTATCACACAGGACATTTAAAAACCCATTCTGTCCACTCCTTTAATTGGAGCATATACATTGAGAAAAACAAAATTCACATTTTCATATTTGACTTTAACTTTCAGTAAACAGCCCTTGATTATTTCCTCTGCTTAGCAAGAAACAATTAAAAAAAAAAAAAATTCAATAAAACAAAAAAATTCTTAGAGAACACAATCTCCACACCTCCACCGCAGCTGGACTTATGACTAAAAAATATCCCCCCACACACACCATACACACACACAGCCCTCCTCCAGTCACTCTCGTTGTCAACAGTACTCTGAGTTTCTTAAACCAACATCATATCTAAGTTCTTTAAATCCATAAGCTTGAAAAAAGCAGCTCTCTTCACCTCATCTCTAGCACCATTCAAATTTAATGTGCCCATTTTGAATTTGCACATAAAAAAGGAGAGACAGAGAAAGAAAGACAGGAACATATAGAGTATTTTCCTAAACATTATCATTGTCATCAGCAGTAAGTGCTTGAGCTCTCACTTTAAAAATCAGTTTCTTTAAATGATAAATCTCCTGGTCTGTCAACACATCATCAACAAAATTTCCAGATTTTTTTGTCAAGACCCGAGCCGATTCAACAAAAAGCTTCAGGTCTGGAAGGTAGTCCTCCACTTTCACCATCCTGAGGCCTTTGGTTTTCTGTAAGAACCTCCTGATCTCAGCAGAAGAGCACAGATTCTGGTGTTGAAATCCTCTATTTTGAAACTGAAAGACAGGTTTGGCTCACTAGCGCTGTCTTTGAGGATCATAAAAACCTGCCTTCTGTGTTTAAGGAGCACAGTTTGCACCCCAAAGAGACCATACACAAAATCATGAACTTTAGTTACCTTATCAAGAAAGATAACAATCGCACCATTCATACGATAGGCAGATTTCACACTGTCATAACCCACCACCTCTCCTACAGCTAAAACAGCTTCCTCCACCGAACACTTCACAGCCGGTATGAGTTTGACAGCATGATGGCTTTTTACACAACTTTATTTACACCACATTAAGAAGAAAAAACACACACAAAAAAACAAACCTAACACAAAGTTGCTACTACATCATCAGCAACATCAATATGAACTAACCATTTACTAACTCCAACCAACACACACACACACACTTAAAAATTAAGGACAAGTGTCCCATCTGCTCCTATGGAACACAAAACCTGTCCAATCCCCCACATAGTTGTAAAGGAGTCCAGATTTTTAGTCGGAGAGTAAAAAGCATGCTCTACTCTCAGATGGGATGCAGTCCCTTTAAACTCTGCACAGCATCAGTCCAACCCTGACCTAACATCTGGTTCTTCCCAGTCTTCCATATTGCCAGCTTGGCTGTACCAACCAAAAAATTAATCAGAACCAGAGTCCGTCCCTTCTTCACTTGATACTTAGGACCAAAAACAAACAAGGGTACAGATAACTTCTCCCCCAGAGATTCCACCCACTCCTGCAACAAAGAAAATAAACCCACTAGCTGTGGACAACAGACCACTAAGTGCTCCACCGTCTCCAGCATCTTCCTTTGTGAACAAAAAGGACATCCCTGTTAATGTTTTGTTTACAGATCACACCCACACCTACGGGTTTTTGTACGCCACACCTGTAAGCCTGTGGTTGCATTAATGTGCTGTTGGGTTAAAGAAGGAATAACGTTACTTGAGCATCCTGTGTGTTCTGACAGACACCCCAAGGTGAACACCACTGCTATCCAACCAATGCTATACTGGGTGAAATCCAGATTAATAGATGAAATGTAATAAATCACACACAGTGAGTTACTCAGGTTTTATACTGTAAAATGTGTTACATTTCACATTGAAAAGCATGTCTTATTCTGCACTCAATCAGAACAAATGCATAATTGGGAGAGCTGGCTAGCTCAAAGCTGTGAAGTCTGTGGCAAAGCTGTTATTCTTTACTCAGTCTGCACCAGTGTTGGTCAAGTTACTTGAAAAAAGTAATTAGCAACTAATTACTGATTACATCTCCAAAACATAATTCTGTTACTTTACTGATTACTTTTTTAAAGTAATTAGTTACTTAGTTACTTTTTAAAAACATGATACACAACCTGAATACTTAATAAAGCAACAGACTTTTCAGCCCAATTCTATTTTTTCTGCATAATCCATCATATAAAATGTAATCAAATGAAAAAGTCTCTTTTTAAAACTTATTTTAATCTTTTAACTTTATACACATTGCATCAAGCAAAAATTTAATTAGATGCAACAGTGTTTGTCTTAAATTTGTTTAACATTTAAACCTATTTTCTGCATATTCCAGCACATAAAATAAAATAATTTTTTGTGTTTACACTCAGTCTTTCAAATAGATGCAAGTAAAACCCAGCAGAAAATAAATAAAATCAAAGACTCAGTGGCACTGAGTCCTGTCGCGCTTAAATCTATTTTCACCTGCTTAGCAGGAGTGGAGCAGGCGGAGGTTTGCCCGGAGCCGCAGCGTTCCTGTCAGTGTCCAGGATCCAGGGATTTCTCTGTGAATTTCACATTCCCGTGGCAGTGTGCTAGGTACTTGCTCAGAGGTTTATGGACAGTTTTTCGCTTTAGAAAGAAGTTTTCTTCCCAAGCAGTGTACAGCGGACACTAATGTTTTTGTGACTTTTTATGGAATGAAACTCAAAATAAGGTCAGTACTTCCATGCTTTAAACGCTGCACGCTCATACTCTCTCCCGTATTCTATATATTATCCATTGTTGATCTGCACACGTCTGTTACCACGAACGTCGCACTCGCAATAGTAATTCTTTGCATTACTCGTTACTTGAAAAAAGTAATCGGATTACCGCGTTACTGCCCATCTCTGGTCCCCACTCTGAGTGTTCAGTGTTGAGCCCTACTTAAGTTAAGCTGCACGATCAATTGCAAAGCATACAAACTGTGCATCTAACTTTTCTTATTATTATTCTAACTGAGAGATGTGAAACAGCAGCTCTGGTGCAAAAACAGCAAGAGTATCTTGATTAACAGTTGGATGGCTCGGGACATCAGGCTTATATCATAAGCATATTATTCTCCTTCAGTCTCCTCTCATTTATCTGAACTCCCACGCTGTTTACTTTTAGAGACGAAAAAAATTCAGATTTATGGTTCAAATGCAAAGAGCAGGTCAGGAGAGAGCAATACAACAGTAAGTGTCTACAGCCATGTCTAAAATATGATAGAGGCTGTCTAAGGAGCTTGGAAAGAAAAGCATCTGGATTACTTTAAGTTGCTTGAAGACGTTTCACCTCTCATCCACAAAGCTTCTTCAGTTCTAGGGTCAAATGATGGAGAGTCCCAGATTTACTCAAAACTACTAAACAGAAATTTAACAATGTGGTGTATGATGTACAGTGTAGCGAGGCATGCCCAGATCTCTACATTGGAGAAACCAAACAGCCACGTCATAAACACATGGCACAACATAGAAGAGCCACCTCGATGGGACAAGACTCGGCTGTCCATCTGCATCTAAAGGACAAAGGTCCCTCTTTCAAGGATGCCAATTAGAGCAGGGCGATATGACCAAAAATATTTATCACAATATACATTTGAAAATTTGCGATAACGATATAGCTGACGATATAATTGACACTAGACAAAATACTTTACAACTCCACAACTTTATTAGTGCAAAAAACCCCATCAATGTATTTTCACTTAAACAAGCAGCTGTTTTTTATGTGCAAAAGTTCAAATGTAACAGTGCAAATGCAAATTCCTTGCTGACAGTTTAACCAAAAGGCATTTCCAGTGGAACTTGGCCGACATATCCTCAGCATAACCATGTATAATATCCACAAAACTTAAAACGAGGTTATACACACACAATATGGTAATATTATGTTGAAGCACAGTACGTATCACTCTGCGAGGCTCCTGCCTATAGCCGTAATGCTCCGACAATCCATCAAGCGGTGCAGCTTCGTAGCTTAGCAAAGTCGTACTGAAACATTTGACAGATTTTCGAGCGCCGTGTACCACATAAAATCGTTTCGAGGTCAGTAAACACAACCAGAATTCATACATAAGGCACACGGGATTATAAGGGGCACTGTTGATTTTCAGAAAAATCAAAGGATTGATTTTAAGTATGCCGTATTTTCCAAAAACACGGTAATAACAATGGCTCGCTAGCATGCGCTACCAAAAATAGTGCTTTGTTGTGTATCTGACGGACAAAAGCTAAACCAGTCCCACACCACTGAAGTTGCAGCATTTTTACAAACCAATTCTGGTTCATCTGTTTCATTCAACGATCCACTTTCGCTCTTCTCATTCTGCATCACCGCCATGTGCGTATGTAAACAAAGGCACTGCGCATGCGCGTTTTACTATTGTTGCCCAAAATTACACCGGTATTACCATGAACGGTATGATATAGCCCAGCCCTAATGCCAATGTTCAAATTTTGGACAGAGAAGACAGATGGTTTGAAAGAGGAGTGAAAGATGCCATTTATGTCCACTGTGAACGACCATCTTTGAACAGAGGCGGTGGTTTATGACACCAACTGTCTGCCATCTATAATTCAGTTCTGAGATCCCTTCCCAAACACCTAACCTATACTTTATGCACATTGTAATATTGTAGACCAGCTAGTCAAAGTGTTACGCTAACCATTACCTGGTCAATGGAAATCATGTATATGGATTTTGAAAGATGTTCATACTGTTTATATGTTTACATTTAGCCAGCTAACAGTGTTTTGTAGTTATATAAAAACTTTGAATTGCACCTGATTAAATTTGATTTGTAGTTGGAGGAGGAAACATCTGTGGTCCCTTTGTTCCCCCTAGTTGCTGTCACCACACAGAGCTGCTGAGTGTCAGATTAATGCTCTTCAGCGTCTGTCTGTTTTTTCCTTTGTTTGTTTGTGTCCTAATATGCTGCCTTCTACACTCAGGCAGAACTTTAACTGAAGATTTAATCCTTCAGTTAATCCTGGGTGGAGGTGGTGGCTGTAAATACTTTAACTTTGCATAACATCAAAAAAATGTGCTTTTAGAATCTTAACGTGTCCTGAGTGTTTCCTTTATTTGTACATACTGTTAGGTTCACAGCAGAGTTTTTAAAGGAAAGTGTTCAGTGTTTGTTCAGCTAAAAGATTTAAAGGGCAGAATAAACTACATTTATATTTCGTTAATAAACATATGTAATAGAGCATTGAAGAGGAACATCAGTTATCAGATACCTGTAGACTTCAGAGTATCAGAGACACACTTACACATCAACCTCAAAGTCTCCACTGATGAGAAACTCCATCAGCTGTTCAGCATCTTTGTGCTGTTATTTTCCTGATCACAAGAAACAAAAATCAAAAACTGTAAGACTGTGGTGTTACTGTGAGCTCAAAGACTGTTATTGTCTGTTATTACAGTGGCTTTAATCCTCACACGGAATCTCACCTGTTCCTCTCTCCACCACATCACATCATGCTGAGTGTGAGCAGCTTCATTTTCTGTGACAGGGGAGTAAATTTCCTATTAAAGCATTGTAGCAGGTGACATGGTCTGAAGAGCGCAGCAAAATATGGAAAGTTAATAGCAACAGATTTATTTATTTTATAATGTTTTTTTTGTTGGGGGGGGGGGCACCTTGTTTATTGTATAAAAATATAAAACCCAGTTATTCCAATGAAGATAAAAATGCCAGACAAAAAAACTCAGTACACATCTACATTAACCATAAATCTCTGTAATTAAAATCACGTTCTGGGTTAAGCTTATCAGTAATTAAAACCTCATTATGGGTCAAACTTGTCTCATTTGTTTATTATCAATGTGCCTCTGCTCTACTGCAGTTTAATCCGAATTTAAAGAGCTAAAAAGAAAGAAAAAAGGCTGTGAACATGTACATTTAGTCACACACACACACAAACAGTTATCACAAGAAAAACTAAACAATAGGCAGCCTACTTCTTCTGTTTAAAACAACTCAAACTGCCTGTAAAATCTTTCAGTTCTCTGCAAAAGATGCCGAAAATAAGAAGTCAAGTTTGGATTAAAGGAGCAATCTGCACAGAGCATGATAAAGGTACAAAGATATTCCAACTTCCGGGATCAGCGGCTCATAAGTGATGAGTAACTTTCGAACTATCAGAATGGAGACAAGAAGCGATCCAAGCCGAACGATAACAAAAGTCTAACTTTTCTGTCCTGCAGGACATTTGCTTCATGTGCTATTAACTACAACACACCACCAAGTTGAAAACAACACTTTTACATTTTTATGTATATTAGGACAGTTGTTTAGGAATGCGTGAGTTACATAAAAGTCATTTTCTTCCCTTCTTCTTTCTTTTGGTCTTCAAAAGAGAGAGAAAAGCCGCCTTCACCTCTTTTATAACACAAACAGCTTGAGCCGATCGAGTTCGCCAGACAACCTATGTGAGTGTCGAAACACACATGGATGTACATGACAATAAAGAGAGACGAAACACAAGGACATAGTACTAGACCCCCCCACCCCCCCCACACACACACACACACACACACACACACACACACACACACACACACACACACGAGCGCAAAGGGAACCTAATAGATAAGAGAACATAAACGCAAGAATACAAATACACTCAGAGACATAAAATGGACTAAACTCAATACTAACTGTAAAAACGTCCCTTCCTTCGGATATCCACTGTACCCTCCACAGACGGCGGGTTTGATGCGAACCAAAGCGGCCTAGTGTGCTGTCCTTCCTCGTGGATCACAGAAACAGTCGAAAAGTAAAGTTTCTACAGCTTAAAACCAGTACGCCTCTTACCTGAATCTTACCTGTATGGTGCTAGTTCATTGTGTCCGCTTCTTTTGGGATCGTTTCTCTCTGTGTTAATCCATAAGATAGTTTGTGGGGTTTTTTTTTTTTTTTTTTTTTTCTCTTTTTTACTAACAAAGAACCAAACGCCGGCTGGACGTTTTCCTTTCACTTTTCTTGATCAGGAAGTAGGAAGTACTTATAGGATTTACCAGATGCCACCGCTGCAGGCAAACTAGGTCATAAATCGCCACTTTTCCAACCCGTCTGGTTAAGAAATGATGTAAAAGTCGCTGTTTAATAATCAGGACGCTGTAAAACTCTGTAAAGTCTTTTAGCTGCAGGAATAGTTCTTCAATCAATCAAATTAATTTCACTTTCACATGCTAAAGAGATTCTTTATCACACTGTGGGACAGTAACCTCTCATGTTTAAATACATGCAGTTTAAAGTTTCAGATTCTGATGTGCAGCTGTCATTTAGTGCGGAAGAACGGTCACGTGACCCCTTTCCCCGCTTCGGGAGCGCTTCACCGGCAGTGGCGGTCCTAGCCTGTTTCGCCGCCCCCCCCCCCCCCCCCCCCCACACACACACACACACACATAAAACATATTAAGGATTGTACATTAACATAAAACTGTTGTCGGAACTAATTGATAATCTGTAACATAATGTATAGTTTGAAGTTTAGTCTGTTACTGTTACTATTTTTACCATTTCTTTTTGGAGCAACTGTAACCCACATAATTTCCTTAGGGGTTAATAAAGTATTCTGATTGTTTCAGGATGACCTGCCATTATCCAATGACACATCTGCTTACCTGTATCTTTTGCTCGTTTCTCCTCCTCTTCTTTTCTATTTTTTCTAAACTGAGCACCTGATGGCTTTGAACTTTTCTTGTCCATTTTCCATTGGTTTTCATTTTGCACTCCAGTATGAACACAAATCCCCCAACTCGAGGATCACCACAACATAACCTAACACACCTACACCTTAGTTCACAGATTCACTTTGTGTAAGGTGTATTTCTGGGATTTCGCACAACCCAGGATTAAAATCATGAATACAATGGGCTTGGATTTACAACATTATGAATGAAATGTGCTCTATTTGGAAGCAGTCGCCCCTCCCCTTTCGACAGGTTGTGTGTGAGACTTTAAATCATCAAACTGTAAATTATAAATTTTAAATTGTTATTGATCCCTTTACCCCTGGTCCTAAAGTGTATATTTATTTTCTTACTCTTCTTATATTTATTGTTTGTTTACTTGCACTGCTGTAACTGGAGCCTCGTCGTCTCGTCTCTCTATATACTGTACTTATATAGCGGAGATGACAATAAAGTTTACTTTGACCGAGGGCTCTCGCGCTCACTTTTCTAGTATAGAATTTTGAAAAAACATCGGTGCAGATTATAAGTCTGTATCATAATGTCTGGTGTTTTCATGTTTGTTGTTTTGTTTTTATTTTGTTTTATTTTGCGAGTTGGTTATTAGATGCTGCTCCAGCCAGAGAATCCCCCGCCGCCCCGCCCTCTCCTCCCTGTGCTGCAAGCAGCAGGCGCACCTTGCAGACGGAGGGCGCCCTTACTCCCAGCAAATGGGCGATAGAAAGCAATTTTTTTGCCGATGCCTTTAATGCCACCCCCCACCACGATGCCACCCCGGGCAACTGCCCGTGCTCACAGGGCAACATGAGCGGATCCAGTTGACTCTTTACTAGGGATGGGTACCGGTATCATGGCACCGGTTCTGACATAAACGGTAGTTACCAGACTGAAAAGCAGCGCACATTTCGGTGCTTTTTTTCCTGAGCTGTGATACACTTTAGATTCTAGCCAATCATTTTACGTTTCTGAGGATAGTAGGCGGGTCCAGGTACGTACGTTCTTTTAGAGCAGAGCTACAGATATAAAATGTCCAAGGCGAAGCGGTCAAAAGTCTGGCTGTACTTCACAGCAAAAGATGCAAACTCAGCAGCCTGCAACAAGTGCTTTAAGCTGATACTGTGATACTGTCAAAGGAGGTAACACCTCAAATCCGATGAAACACCTGGCGACGCATAGCGTTTTTTTTAAAAGCCGAAAAATGCGCCGTATTTGATAGCTTGCTGCGAGACCTCACACCGTGCACATCTACTGCGGGTGTGGTGCCTGTTATCGGACCCGGAGTTTGCAACATCCACCAAAAACCCGAAGAATAGAGTCCTGGCCCCTAGCCCTGCCAGTGTAGCAGAAATGATGAGGATGATGATGGCAGCAGCCGTTCTTCTCTGCGTGAGTAGCTTAATGTTGTTCGTGTGTAATTTACGTTGCGTACGCTAACCACGTTATTACATTAATGCATGTAAGGTGAACTAGCAACATAATCATAGTTACATGCGGCTGTCCTCTTGTGTGATGGCAGATACTCCCTTCACCCTGGCCAAAAAGGCTAAAATGACCAAAGAAAAAGTGGAAAACAGTTAAACATGAGAGGTTTAGGACAAAGTTTGTGTTTTTTCCATTGTTTAAGCACTGCTTCCAGCCAAGAGTGATACCATATATGCCCCATAGCTGCAGAAAAGGCTAACATTGTTATCTTTTTAGAAAAAACAGCTGAACATGTGAGGTTTTTGGACCAATTTTGTGTTCTCCATTCTTTAAGCACCGGTTTAAGCACCGGCACCGTTTCAAAAGTACCGGTTTGGCACCGGTATCGGATAAAACCTAAACGATACCCATCCCTACTCTTTACAATCTTTACAATCCAACCAACTGGACGTTTTACTTTAGTAAAACAGTGAAACATGAGTCTTTCATCACCGTTCAGGTTGTGGGTTACAACAGAAAGTGATACATTTACTGTTCTCAAGTGGAGTCAGACTATTTCAACAGAGGATGTTTTGCTGAATAAGAGGATAATCACGTCTGTGTGAACTCGAGTCATAGAAACTTTTACAAACTAAACCACGTTTGTCCATAATTTGGACTGCAGGGAACAGGGGGAAGAAATAGTGAGAAGGTGATTAGCGGATCACTGAAGGTGGGGCAGCCCCTGAGAGTATAAGGAGGATCCATAGAGGTAAATAAAATGCATTAGCAGTGACGGAACTTTGACCTCTAACTTTTGTTATGTGCTATCGTTTCAAATTACAGAGAAGTGTGCACAGTGTTTAAACAAATAGGACTGTGACAGGAGAGGGATTAACTAATGAAGAGGTTGTTTGTTTTATTGGGAGGGATATAGAAACAGAATAAAGTTACATGAAATACATGTGAGCTGCTGGACAGACAGGTGAGATCCATGTGAATGACTTCACTAAGTTCTTTCTTTCATTCCTCTGTTAAATCCAGATGATTTTTTGTCATGGTTAGTGAAGGACTCAAAAAGCAGAATCTTAAATCTTCAGTACAGTGTGTTTATTTACAGTGACACATGATCACACAGAAAAGCAACAATCTTTGCGACTGGGTTCTGAGACAGCTGGATGTCCTGAAGGCTCGAATCCTCGCCACGGGCCTGGTCAGAAGAAACACCAGAAACAAGTCCACAACTCAGTGAGAACATTTACTCAGCCTGGGATTCCTGCACAGACACAAGCAGAAGGTAATTATCAGGGAACACACAGGCGATGGAGAAAACTGATCATATGTTGGCAAACTAACTTTACTAACTAGCTTAGTCAACAATCCAGCATTGAATAAATGTCTTCCTCCGGCTTAAATGCAAACTGGCTGATGACCAAATCTCTCAGGTGCAGATAGGCTGAGACTGGAGGAAGACACACGTCTACAGATAGAGAGACAGAGAGAGAGCAGGCAAGAGTGAGAAGGAGAGCGAGAGAATCCCCACATATGAATAAAAGCAGGGCAAGAAATCTATCAGCTCAGCTTAACACTATATTGTTGCTCAGTGCGATGTCAATACTGCTGTTTATTTCTGACATGGCAGCTGCACATTAGAGATCTGAAACTTTCAATTGCACACACCTAAACATTAAAGGTTACTCAGTGTGTTCAGCTCTGGCATTCTCACATAGCTTAATAAAAGAGTGTGAAAATCACTTCAGTGTCATTTTAATGTTATTTATTCACAGATATTTCTATAATCTAACACCATCAACCGAACACATGCAAATTCCTGTGACAATACCAAACACACTTTGTGCTGCTCCAACTTTACAGCTGAGCTTCATTTGGTTGTATTAGGTTCATATTTTTCATGATATAGTAAAATATCTCAGTAGAAACATGTGACATTCTGTTGCGAATAAAATATGGATTTAGCAGATTTGTAAATGATTACATACTGTTTTTATTTTCCACAGCGTCCAAAGTTTTGTGGAAATGGGGCTGTACTATAAGACTGTGTAAAATTGTATTTGTTTAACCCTTTCATGCATAGTGGTCACACAGTGGACAGCTATTCAAAGACTGTTTTCTTGTATTTGTGTCAGTGTTGATGGTACACTTGCACATAAACCACTACATTGGACACTGATGTGTCACTCTTGACTCAGTCTGTCTTGGTCTTGTCTTGGTTTCGATATCCTCTGGTCTTGGTATTGTCTTGGTCCTGCGGTTTAGGCGGTCTTGACTACAAGTCTAGTACTCAAAACGCTTTATACAACATGCCTCAATAAATTGTTCAGACAATCACTTTTGTTTCTATGCTTAAGTGCTTTCTATCTAACATTCACACATATTCAAACTGCAATAGATGCTTCAGAGAGCAACTTGGGGTTAGTAGCTTGCCCCCAAAATAATAATGCATCTACGCATGCATCTACTAATAATAATTAGTAGATGCATGCGCTACCTCCTGAGCTAAATCCATGGAACAAGATATATGTAATGCTTGATGCATTAGTTGTACACGGGAGACATCATGCTTTCTTTATATTGCCAGATAAAATAATTTAATAAATAGTAATTAAAAAAACTTGTATTAAATAAGAAACATGTTGACAAATGATGGTGGTCACAGTGGCATCATCAAAATGCAAAAACTAAAAAGTAAGCAGAAAGTGATGGGATCTGACTACTTCCTGAAATTCTTCTTTAGCTGTCATTAAAGTGAACAGTCACACAACACATGGCCATTTTTATGCATAGTTCCCTGTTTTAAAAGGCTCAAAATTATTTGAACAATTGACTGAAAAGCAATTTAATGAGAATGTGAATAAGCCATACTTATAACTATAGTTAGCTCTAAAAATTCTTTTAGCGAGAAAGCAAAAGCTTCAGAAGCCAAGATTAAACTGAAAATGATAAAGGAGAGAAATAGATCATGATCTGAAGTATATCATATCATCTGCCAAGAATGCTGGAGGCTATGTTATGGCATAGGCATGTATGGCTGCCAGTAGAACCAGGTCACTAATATTTATTGATGATGTGACTGTTGATAGAAACAGGAATAATTTTGAAGTGTACAGGGGTATACTCTCTGCTCAGTTTCAGACAAATGCTGCAAAACTGGTCGTACAGTGCTCCACAGTGCAAATAGATAATGTCTCAAAGCATACCTCTATGTAACCCAAGACTTTCTCAAGGCAAAGAAATGAGATACATTCTTCAATGAGCAAGTCAGTCACCTGATCTCACCCAAGAGAGCATGTACGCATCTCAAGGGAGGAATCTGGTATTAAAAACTGTCTTTATACACTGTTCAGGAAATAATGAAAAACTGAAAACACATCAGCTCTCAATCATTTTGTCCAGTGACTTTTGAGCCTCTGAAAATGGGGCACTATGCATAAAAATGGCTACAAATCCTGAATAATTAGAACAACATTTCCCCCGGAATTCAAGCTAAAAGACTACACTTTAATATAGAACATATTAATTGGCTGAATTAAAACCGAAAGAGGCAAAACTACAAAAACCGAGCCGCTGTCCAGATGTGTGTGCACAGACCAAACTACAGATGATTTGAGGCATGCTCAAATCTTAATATTAGCAGACAACCCACTCTGTATCTCGGGTGCTAAACAATACTAATCTCACTAAGCCCACTCAGTGTTGTGTGATGACATACTCTCTCTTAATATGTATATGATAGTGGTAAAGGAATCAAATATTTAGAACATATACTAGAAGGAACAGAATTTATTTCATTTGACGGACTAGTTACACAATATGGGATCAACAAGAAAAGATTTTTAGAATATCAACAAATTAAATCCATAGTAAAAAAGAAATTTAAACCGGGTCAAGTTGAA
>NW_024582518.1:817351-835030 GCF_018398535.1 Haplochromis burtoni | reverse complement strand
GGAGATAAGGTAAAATCAATTCCCCCACACAATACGCGCACATTGGCAGCCAGGCGCAAAAGACACATTTTGAGGAAGAGAGGAATTCATGACACACACGCCTATGACCCTAGGATGAATTCCCCCACCTGGATCGACTCCATTGGAGTGCCCAGGGGGGTTCCAAATGAATTTAAACTTGTTGATCAAATAGCAGCCGGGTTTGAAAATATTCCAATAATTTCTGCTTTCTTTCCAGTGACCCCAAACAAGAACGTAGATAGGATCAATTATGTTCACTATAATGTAAAAAAAAAAAAAATAAAAAAAAAGAAAAACTATCTATAAAAACAATACATACACACAAAAAAAAATACAAAAACACAAAAAAAAAACAAAAAAGAAAAAAAAGAAAAGAAAAAAAAAAAAAAAAAAAAAAAAGTTAAAGTGAAAAAACGCAAAAAAAAACTGAAAAAGACCAATAAAACACAAAGAAAACCTCAATTAAAAGAGAAAAAAAACAACAGAAGATAAAAACAAAAAACAATACGCCAAAAAAAAGAAAAACAAAAAAAAAAAAAACAAAAAAATAGAAAAAAAAGAAAACTAAAAAAGAAACAAACAAAACAACAAAACAAAAAAAATAATAAAAAAAAAAAAAAAACACACAAAAAACAAAAAAAAAAAACAAACAAAAAAAACAACAAAAAAAAAAACAAAAAACAAAAAAAAAAAACAAACACAAAAAACAAAAAACAAAAAACAAAAAAAAAAAAAAAAAAAAAAAAACAAAACAAAAAAAAAAAAAAAAACAAAAACAAAAAAAAAAACAACAAAACAAAAAAACAAAAAAACAGACAAAAAAAAAAAAAAAGAAGAAAGCAACATAATAAAAAAAAAAATAAATCAAACTAAAAAAATAGAAAACATAAAAAAAAAAACAAATATCAACTACGAAAAACAAAAAAAAAAAAGACAAAATTCACCAAAAAAGTACCACATCAACAAACAATCAAAAACAAATAAAATACATCCAAACAACACTGCTCCAGATGGGTCGGTAACCAAGGCTCTGGAGGGCCTAAAGAGCCTTTCTGAAACTATGCATGATCACTCAGGTGTTGATAGTCCGTTGGAAGGCTGGCTGACCTCAGTGTTCGGACGGTGGAAGGGGGTTATCGCTTCGGTCATGTTTTCTTTGTCTGTTGTGGTGGGTATTATGGTTATTTGTTGTTGTCTCATCCCTTGTGCCAGAAGAATGTTCAAAAGTATGTCTGTGAGGGCAGTGGACCCTGGAGTCATTACTCCAATGTCCATGATGCCAATGATGCATGTGGAACTGAATGTGTAGGCCAAGGAGGGAAACAACTGTTTGTGACCTCTGGATTCTCCAGAGGTCAACAGAGGGAATTGTAAAATAAGGAGGGGATGTTTTTCTCATTATCATTTAATATTTTAATATGGCATTATTAGTTCATTAGAAGTATATAATCAGCTTTGCATTAAACATAAATTGAAGTTTTTTGACTTTACATTATCCTTTGCATTACAGTGATTGTTATAACTTTAGTTTGATCTTTTTCCTTACAGGTACCAGAATAATAACATGATTTTCCATTGCAGATTTAACCATGATCATTCTATACACATTGCAGTTTGTTGCTTATTCTAGAGTTGTGCTCAAGTTGATTAAAGGTTAAAAGCTGATCTATGGAGGGCAAAGGCTTTGAGCTTGGAAGGCCGCACGCGCTTACACAGCACTTCTAAGATGTTATTCTTGGTGATTTTGTGCTTAGTCATGTTTTAATATGTTTTAAGTAGAAGTAGCTGATCCAGCAATATTCATTTAATATTATATGCTTGACTTAGAGCAATACACACTGATGGTCTTAACAAATGAAAGAGTCCTTGTAGCTGCCATGTTGTGTCTTAGCAGGGTACAGACGGTTCCAGGAGACGGGGGGCAGTCAGCGTCTGCCCTCGGGAAGGAGACAATGTTATTCTTTGTGTTAAATAAAATTGTCAACATTGATTGTATTACACCTGTCACTACGCATGAAGGGGCGTTCTAATACCCTGATTTTACAAAACTATGATGATGTGTTTTTTGAGATGAGATCTGAGACTGTCTGCATACAGTGTCCATCTCCCACGTGTGTGATCATTAAATCATCGTTTGACTCAACCCGACCGGACCAGTGTTGTTATTGTGGGTTTTTCTTCTGGTGTCCATCCCCAATATTTTGAACCCTATCTTGCGTGCTGCACAATATCGTTTATTATTTAGTATCTACTGTTATCTACTGCTAGCTAGTTTATTGTGATGGTGCTGTTTTTTTTATTATGTTGCTCTTTGTTGTTTGCTTTCTCTTCTGTTTTTTTTCTCCATACAGGTGATCCAGGTGTTTTTTTTCTTTCTTCCCCCCCTTCTCACCGTCTCTTCTCCCCTTTGGTTTTCTTTCTCTCCCTCTCTTTCTTTCATTCTTTCTCCCTGTCCTATCCCCAGTCATGTCTGTCCCGTTTGTAGCAACTGAAAATAAAATAAATTCATAATTATAATAAAGGTCAATCAAATGGACCAATATGGCAAGGCCATGATGATCCACTTGGTAAAATAAATCCGCTTGGCATCTTTCTTGGCCTTAAGACAACAATTCTAATAATAAAAAAATAAAGGGGGTAGAAAACTGGGCGACACTTGATGGTTTAAACATGCGAGAAGCAGTAGGAGGACACAAGTAGTGATGTTACAGGGAAGAGAAGTTTCAAACAATACAGGCTCAGAAAAGACGGCATCATAAATTTGAAGATTATAAACAGGTAAACCATGAGACAACACCAGAGTGTGTCCATGTTTATGAGTGGGACCAGTGACAGACTGCAACACATTAAAAGCATCAAGTAGGTTTAAAAAGTCCTTTGCCAGTGGTTTAGTAGGACAACACACATGAATATCACCCAGGATTAAACTTTGTCCTACTTTGTTATTATTTCAGCCAAGAACTCAGAGAAGTCATGAACAAAGTTGCTGTTATATTTAGGTGGACGGTAGATCAGCGCACAGAGAACAGGATGACCCAGCTCAAACATATTCAGGTCAAAACTGGAGAAAGTGACAGGTGACAGCGAAAAGTATTTCTGTAAACTGTGGCCACTCCTCCACCTCGGCCCGTAGTCCTCGGTGAGTTAAAATACCAACAGTTTGGCGGTGACAGTTCTGAGAAAGCGCTTAACTCACCGTCACTTAGCCAGGTTTCTGTCACACAGAGGAAATCAACATGAACGTTTTATTTGCTAACGACCGAGCGTTAACAAGGGCGATCCTGGTAGGGTCCATCAGACCGGTGACAGCCATCCAGGGAACCTGTTACAGTGGCTGCAGATTCTGCAGATTCACTGCAGCGAAGACGAGGTGAGAGAAGGCGGGGACGCTGGATCTCCTCAGCCGAGCGATTCTTACTTAAATTAAATTTAAATTATATCAAATTGTTTAGTATGAAGCAATTGTGAGAGTTTTTACTGAGACCATAAAACTACATCTCCCTGATGATGGCGACCATGACGACGATGTTAAAGATGATGGCGAGCTTCACCAGATCTCAAACTGCGTGTGCTCCTTGAAGGCTGCTCTGTGCACGATGTTGTTGCTGAAGAGTCTAGAAAGAGACCAAAGCAGAGAGCAGACGTCACTCACACAGAACAACATGAATCCACGTGAGCTCAGGCTGTGAATGATTCCTCTCAGAGTCTGAGAAGAAACTCCTTCATGTTGGCTCACCGCACACAGTGGATGGAGGGGTTGATGGAGAGCAGCTGCAGTAACACGTCGGTCGAAGCATCAGTGATCTGATTGTGACTCAGACTGTAACACAAACACAACATGTGGCTCTAACTGATCGCTGCACATTATATTACTGTAGTGTGTGTGAACAGGCTGATGGTTGTTGGTGCCTCCCACAGCAGGATCAGTGTGTGACACTCACTCTAGGACTTGGACTTTGTGCAGATGTGTGATGAGAGGGAGCAGCAGCTGGTCAGTGAGCTGACAGTGACTGAGGTCCAGCTCTGTCAGCCCTTCACACGAGTCCAGCATCTGGACCAAAGCCCCGCAGACCCTCTGATCCAGCGTGCTGTGACTGAGATCCAGCTCTCCACCCAGGGCTGTACACAGGGACACCGCCCGCCTCACTGCGTCCCTCTCACTGTTCACAGGAACCAGAGACAGCAGCTGGAGGAGGACAGTGTTACTGACTCTAAACAGGACAAACAGAGAAACTGTCAGGATGCATCAACACCAGCGTGAACAAGGTTCTCTCTGGTTCAGACTCTTCGGTGGTCTTTCCCACCTGAGGCGGACCCTGTGGAGGACAGGAAACAGCAGGTCCAGCACGCTGTCCTCCACCTCACAGTCTCGCAGGTCCAGCTGTGTGTCCCGGCTGCCCCGTGTCAGGATGGTGGAGACGGCCCTGCAGTCATCAGCAGTCAGACTCAGAGGCTCAGTCTGATCCTCCTCCGGTAGCTCCACACAGGAGGAGCAGGACAGATCCAAGCTGTGCTGCAGAGTCCTCAGCAGGCCTGACGCTGCCTCCTGCTGGACGTCACAGGCAGCACAGCAGTGGATGAACCTCAGCAGCTGGTTCCTGTCAACACTGGAAAGAAACGCATGGAGACAGAAAATCTAAAATTATAGATGCTGCAAACAAACTGCTGGCTCCAATAAAACGTGTTGATCTTTAAAACTAAAGGATTTTAAGAACAGCATCTATGAACTAGCAGCAGACACATTATTGTAATTAGATGTTGGATTTATGCACAGCACTCATGTTATTAAGACAAAGTCACACTGAGCCCAGTTTCCCTGCTTGGGCTGATTGTGCAGGTGGATGTTAACAGATAACAGCTTTAAATGAATAAGGACTCAGTTCATCTGGTAACTCGTTGTTCATAATTTACTGCATTTATCAGATTAAAAGCATCATTTGTCAGCAGTGATGAAGAGTAAATGTCTCCTTTGTGCCCAGGAAGCCACAGAAACACAGCATGTAGGAGATTATTTTAATGGGTCCAGTTCAAATGTGTCTGCAGACAAACTTGTGATTTCCAGCCTTCAGCTTGTTGTTCGAGCAGCTGATAAAAGTAGCCCAGGAGGTGTAATGACAACACTTGATAATAACTATAATTAATACTATTAAATTGTTAATTCGACCAATTTTAATTCACTAAGATTAAAATGACAATAACGCTGATGATACCATTTGGTAAAACCACAAATGAGACACAGAAATCAGAAGCAACAAGTCGGAGGCTGCAGTTTGGGAAACACTGAAGACCACCAGAAATGTTTGGGCCTCATTTGTAAACTTCACCAAATGATTTCCAATAATATATTTTTAAACAATTATCTGTAGAATTAATGAGAAATTGCAAAGCTGACATTTGTAAACTTTGTAAATAATTCATGAATATTGTGTGACATCTAAAAACAGGACGGCTAATGCTAAGCTGCAGTGTGTTCAGCGATAAGTCGGCCCTTAAAAAAAAAATCAAACTTTTGATTAGTCTGAATTTCTTTGTTGTTTAGTAAAGTTTGTGTTGGATTAAAATACAACAAACGGCTCTCACTGTTGCCATGACAGCGGGCTAATGCTAAAGAAAAGCGTGTGTGAAACAGTCGGGGGCGGGGCATCTGTGATGAAACCCTCGATGATAAGTAGTGAAATAAACATCTGGTCATCATTAAAGAACACATACCATAGTGAGAACATGTTTGTGTCATCAGAGTGTAATTATCGTCTCTTTCCAACTATGATATATAAGATCTGAAGCTTCACCACATGGTTGTTCGTACATGTCGCCACTATGAGCACCACTATCAGCGGCTCTGGATTCTTTTCCAGGAAAACTGAACTCAAAGCCGTCTTCAAACCAGCTTACTGTCTGTAAACATCACCATGAACCAGTTACTGTTGGATCCTGTTTCCTGTTCCGTGTTTGCTACGGTGACCCTGGGTTGTTAGACAGGCCCACTAATAAAATGTGTTATTGTTGCTGTTGTTGTTATTATTACTGCTCTACCTTTAAATGATGTTCACTCTGCCTGCTGTTTGAAACTTTCCTTGTAGTTTCTTGTTCGACTGTTCGTGTAATCTGTTCCACACTAACAGTAAAATGTCAGCTTGTTTTTGAAGCATTATGTTACAATAAAGTGTGTTGTTCAGCAATCACACAGAGCAGCACAGAGAAACGAGCTCTAATATCGGACCTGAGACGAGAAACGCTGTCCAGCATGAGCAGGATGGACTCTACTCCCCCTGCTGGTATGGAGGTCCACAGCAGGTTCAGTCTGACTCCGTCTCCGTGTCTGAGGATGAAGATCAGAGCAGCACAGTCCACTGAGTCCAGCTGTCTGCAGCTCAGGCTGATCACATGACCGAGTGACCTCAGCAAACTGGGAACAGCGTGACTGTCGTGAGCTCTGTAGAGCTCTCTGATGGAGCTCATCACAAAGCTGGGACTGGGCCTGAAAACAAAGAGTTTATTTCCAACTTTGTTTAAAGGATCCATGAAGTGCTGATTAAAGATGAGACAGCATTTCAAATCCTCCTGATTAATCAGCAGAAACTGTGTAAAAGATCAAACCACATTCAGCACCTTGTAAACACAATCCTGTCCAGAAAGGGAAGCAGACGTGTGGTCTCCTCCTGTAAGAACAGGTTCTTCCTCAGGTCCACAGTGATGGTCGGAGCCGACGGCTGCTGCAGCAGATAGTGAAGCAGCTCCCAGCTCAGGCAGCAGGAGGTCAGGTCTCCACCAACCTTACTCAAGAAGGACAACGTCAAGTCCTTGTCCTGGGTTTCATGGAGGAGAGACAGGAGCTGCTGGAAGCTCTCTTCACTCAGTCTGCAGAGATCATAAATATAAAATAAGCTTGAAGTAAAAATCTGACATTTTATTTGTCCTGTGATGTTCAGGAAAGACATTTACTTGACTGTCAGAGGACCATGATGGAGCAGCAGTGAATGAGACCCTGAGCAGGGATGCAGGTCTCAGTCAGGTCTAACCGTCCGACTGTCCAGTATCTCAGCAGGGAAGCCAAACTACTGACAGCCCTCAACAATACTCTGTGTGATGGTCGGGCTTTCTTAGGCACAAGAGAAAGCTCTTCAACAGCCAGCCGACGGGCCGCTCTGCCTCTTCTTACCCACTGAGACAGCAGCAAGGACATGTCGATGGAAAGCCTGAAGAACGAAGAGACGAAAGAGCAGAAATGATGAACACCAAGAACTAAAGATTCACATAGAAATGATGTTAGAAGAGCAGGAGAGAGTCATGGTTTCACTTCCTGCCTCAGACTGTGTAGTTGTGTTGTGTGTCTGAAGAGCAGAGCGCCTCCTCTGGCAGACATCTTGCTGGGTGTGAGGATGAGATCCACTTTAGAGCCGCACAGTTTGAGAACTCTCCCCACAGACCATGCAGCTTTTCCTGTGTAACGCTCCTGTTAGCAGCAGCTGGAAGCCCAGCAGCTGCAGCAGAGACTCCAGCTGCTGGGCCTCCTCTCTGGATCTTACAGACATGGATGTGCACACACTCTGGAAGAACTCTGGACCACAGCTGGAACACAGTGAAGATGGGATCAGAGAACATGCTGGAAACGTTCTGCAAATGAAACCATCATCACTTATTTACCTGAGCTGTGAGATAAAAGGCAGACACTGCAGCAAACTCCTCACTTCACTCTCTTCATGTGAGCAGCCTCTCAGCTCCACTTGTTTCTTCTCTGGTTGGAGTTTCAGCAGCTCCAGGAGGATGGAGGTCTTTCTCTCTGAGAGGTCTATGGACCAGACTGCAGGAGCTGACTGGAAAACTGACTGTAATGATGGAAGGACACTCAGACTATCTAGTCTTATGAGCAGATCAACAGAAAATCTATTCAGAATCTCTCATCATCATGGTAGCCCATGAAGGATGCTGATGCGAGCACGCCCAGGATTCGCTGCTCGCTGCTGCCAGACAACCACAAAGAACTTTGTTGTAATGTCAGCAATAACAAAAAGGAATTCAGAAGATTATTGAGCTGATAAAGCCATGCTATGATCCATTGTAAATGAAGTCACTTAACCATCTTCATAGAGCGCTGACAGTGTTCTGACATATGACTCACAACTCAGCTGTGAAATCATGCTTCGCGTAGATTTAGTGTCTGCTTGGTCAATCATAAAGAGGGACACAACTGCATCACCTGCTCACCACTTCTTGCTGAACTCAGCTCCTATGAGGCTACATCATATCTCTGCTCAGTAAAAAGTCAGGATAGTCAGTCATGTACTCACGTTACTCACTGGGCTCGCTGATTGTCATGCTGTCATCAGATGGAGATGTTCTCATGTGCACTGCAGGATCAGTAAGTTATCAAAACAACCTCTCAGAAGTCATTCAGATCGATAAATTAAGTCTCGAAAAGAACTCATAGACACAGCAACATCAGTGAACAGGGACACACGTCTGAAGCAAGGAAATTACAATGATCCATGAGATAGTAATGTCTGATGCATGCCAAGCAAATACTTACATTATGGGCTTTCCACTTTTTTCACAACATCTTTACAGAGCTCTAGAATGCTTACCGACGTGATAAGGCCTGAGCCTACTCTTTATTACAGCTCAGACTTTCCCGTAGTTCAGCAGCGGGAGGAGCTCCTAGGGTTATGGACCAATGCAGAGTTGACTGAATTTCTGGACTCACAGTAGTGTGGAAGGCTACTCAGACTGTATTCATCTACAGATTAAGATACAGGTCCCAAGAAGTCATTCTTTTAAGCAGTACTTGTAATACTATGGAACTGTGAATATACTTAGTCCATGCTTCTCTTCAACGTCATGATGCTCTCTTCTGCTGTGAGATTACGACTACAAGTTCGTCGTACTTCATCTCATGCCAGACCAACTCGCACAATTAAGAAGTGAAATTCAGAACTAAAATTTGATGTGAGTGACATATGAAACAACCACACACGCTGACACACATGCAATCTTTACTGGTAGTCATAATAATCTGACTTTAGCTTGCCATTCTGTCAGCTTTCTATTGTAATTGGGCCTTTCGATCAACGTAAACGAGCGTTATTTCTTGAATCAGTCTAAATCTATTGAAGAGATAATTTTTAAATCCTCTTAAATGAACACTAGTGGAACAGTGAATACGGGATTCATCACGTACGTCGGATATGAGAGTTAGTCTTGTATTTCTTGTCACTGATCTGTATCTGTTTATGCATAACGTGCAGTTTTTACAATCTTACTCAGACAGGAATCTGTTTCACTCTCCATGTGATAAGATGGCGAGCCACCGAGCCTCATCACTCCTTTATGCTGAAAGCAGCGACTCTGTTTACTTCGACGAAGGCCAGCCTTAGCGTTCAACCTGCACTAGTGTGAAAGCACGACAAGTAGTCAGCTTCATGTGTTTTCATCAGAGCTACTTATGAAGTTGAAGCTGTAACTGGACCGTCTACTAACAAGCTGTACTACTACAACTCAAGAGCCAGACGAGAACTTTTCCACTCTTCATCTCAGGCTTTTCTCAAACACAGAGTCTAAACCTTGTTGAGAGAGTAAATAGTCCGATCGCTTCAGAATAAACTGCAAGTCTTTAACCCTGTGACGCTGTTGAAATGATACTAGGTTCTGTCGAAGTTCACATTTATTGATAGGAAGTCAGGTACATGAAGTCAGCACTGAGGCTCCAGCTGCAGAATGAGTCCCCTCTAAGATTTGCTGCTCTGAATCTGCAATTTGGTTATGTTATGACTGTGTTATAAATTGAGTAATGCGGTACACTTTAGCGTTTCCTTTCGCTGTCCAGAAGCAGTCAGAACTCTTTGGTTCAGTCTGCATGAGTTTCAGGTTATTACTACAGCCTTGTGGAGAGTCATGGAGCTCACTTAGACCAGCTAACAAATGTTCCTAACCCAGTAGACGTGTGAAAATAGGTTTGTAACACTGTACATTGAGTCGTTCGTTTGTGGAGGAGAAGTACACCTTTCATTAACATAATGAGTCAGCAAACCACTGTGTCCATTATACGCATACTAGGAGGAGTAATCTTCTATGATGAAAATATTACTAAGCTGAAAGTTCAGTCTGTTATAAGGTAGCAGAGACAGGCTAACGTATCAATAAAAACCAGGGGGAAATCTAACAGCAGCTCACCTGCTGCTAATCACGTGGAACAACAACATCAGTAATCATTTACTTGATTACACAAATTGACCAATAATTTCTGTTAGAAAAGTTTAAAAAAAGACAATTCGTGCATTGAGCCATGTTTAGTTCACGAGCTCCTACACTGGCTTCCCATGTAACAGGCTGAAAACCGTGCAGGATTCAGGTCATAAATCAGCGTGGACTTCCTAGCTTTAATTCACTGCTCATAGTTGACATACTTCACTTGATGTGTAAAACTCTCCAGTGTGTGTCGGCGAATGCACAGTAACTTCAGTTTGTGTCAGTCAAAGTCACTTTATTCAGTCAGCTTACAATAAATGTGCAGCACAGAGCGCTCACACACATTCTATTCATTCACTTTAATGCTTCTACCAGCATGTTAGATCTATGCGCATCATGTTGCTCTGTTTGATGTACATATTGTTAAGGTGTCACTATGACATATTTCTTTATAGGTGAATCATGGTCTACATTTAGTGTGGAAGAAGCAGAATAACGTAGAAATCAGGCTCCTTTTGGATGTGAAGAGAGCCAATGGCTGAGGAACATGAGACTGAACGTTCCCTCTGCAACAGCTTGATGTGTAAGTTTTGCCCACGACACAATCCTGTCACAGTATCTAATATCTACTGAAGCTTTCCCAGAGGTTTGTAGCTGTAAATGTCACTCAAGCCAGTTATCTCACGACACTCAATGTTAAAAAATGCTAGAACTTAAATTTGGTCATCTAAAAGCTGACTTCACCTCGCAGCAACAGTCTGTCAAATTAGAGCTTAAAATGCATTCACTGAATATGTTTCCACTGCTTTACTTGCAGAGCATCGATCTTTAATTCATGTAAGAACGATGTCGATGTACCTGAGCTGTGAGATAAAAGGCAGACACTGCAGCAAACTCCTCACTTCACTCTCTTCATGTGAGCAGCCTCTCAGCTCCACTTGTTTCTTCTCTGGTTGGAGTTTCAGCAGCTCCAGGAGGATGGAGGTCTTTCTCTCTGAGAGGTTTATGGACCAGACTGCAGGAGCTGACTGGAAAACTGACTGTAATGATGGAAGGACACTCAGACCTGTTTTAGTCTCACAGTCCTTCACATGGGAGCACAGATCCAACAGGAAGTCATCTGATATTGCTTCAGATCATCATCATATCTCATCCATGGTCTCTCATGAACGAGGGAATGTCTGATATGTGCACACTGATGCTAACGCTCCAGGATCTTCTCTCCTGTCTGCTGCTCTCTCTCTGCTGCTGCACAGAACAGACTCACAAAGAACCTGACTGCTCATGGATGAGTGACCTACAGAGGAAAAACACTGGAACAATAAGAAGGAAACATTCAGAGATGATTTGATGTGAGCTGCATAAAAACAGACCACACACTGCATGATGGACTCCATGTGTTTGAAGTCCCTAAGCCTTCCTAGACATGAATAATTTAGATTCTGACTACAGTCAGTGTTGGGAAGGTTACATTTTCAAATGTATTCCACTACAGATTACAGATTACATGCCCCAAAAGTATTTTGTAACATACTTCTGAATACTATGGATTACTTAATATATTATCATGCTTTTTACAACTACATTAATGTCTCATTGCTGTGTGATTTATTACTATTACTGAAGGTTACTCACCAGACCAAAACCAACTCGACTTAAAATTGATTTCAAACCTAAAACCTTTAGTGAACAATGAAACAAATAAGAGTAAAAATGCAATCAGTTACTGGTAGCAATAAAATAATCTACGTCTTAAGCTCTGTCCACACCTGTACAGCTTTTTCTATGTTTGGGCCTTTCGTTCACACGTAAACGGCATTTTGAATCAATCTAAAACTAGATTTTTTAAACTCCTTCTTTGCATTTACGTGGACGAGGAATACGGGGTTCATCACGCAGCGTCAAAAGTTGTGCGTCTTTTTTCACGTCTTACTATGTGCAGTTTTTACACACTTACTCAGCAGGTACTGTCCCCCCATTTAAAGGCAGAGGCCTCATTATTTTATGTGTAAAGCGGACCCTCGTTTATTGCGGCAGTTAGGTTCTAAAAAATCCTGCGATAGGTGAAATCTGTACAGTAGTCAGCTTCATTTTTTAAAGTTATTATAGATGTTTGAAGGCTGTAAATAACCTCACTACAAGCTGTACACTTTCCTCAGACAGGTATGAACATTTTCACTCTTCTCTCGCTTGTTTAAACACAAAGTTCAAACCTTGTTAGAAAAATAAGTCCAGTATTATAGAAGAAACCAAAGATCAAACCCTGTTTTCAGAACATGGGAACAGCTGCAGAGAGTTCAACATTAATGAATCGATGGTACAGAAGTAGACGAAGCAAGAAGAATGAGTCAAGTTTGACTCCTCTGACTGTTTGGCTTTGCTTAATGCGTCTTATAATCTGAAGAATGCGGTAACTTCTAGCTTCCTTTAGCATGTCCAGGAGTCAAACTTTTGGTGCCATAGTTAGCGTCTTCCTCAGCCTTGTGGGAGCTACCACAGGAGCCTCTGACGGTGCAAAAGGTTTCGTCGACATTGTCGTGTTTGTGGGGGAGAAACCCTACAAACAAACAGCACTGCTGCTCGAGGATTTATGTAAATTTGACAAGCTGAACTCGTTCTGTACTGGACAGGAGACACGGCTCAAGGTTGATTGGTAATGGTCTGCAACAAATCAGGATGCACAACACAATGCGCTGTTAAAAAAAGAAAGAAAAATCTGCAGAATTGCACGGACCACACTGCCCATCAGGCTCCCGTCTTCAGGGCTGTGCCTGTAACACTGCTCATATTGCCTCACTATTAAAATAGTTTTCAATAATAATTTTTACAAATATTTCTTACAGCTCTAATGTGCAGCACAGAGCGCTCACACACATCTATTCATTCACTTCTTCACAGATGTTGATCATCCATTCATGTGCTCATGTTTGTGACTGATGAAGGCAGCATTCGATTGGTCCATTTAGTGTGGAAGAAGAGAGAAACAGCAAATCAAGGTCTCCTTTTATGTGAGTGTGGACAGAGACTGAAGCTGAACACAAAGTTTCCCCCACATTGTCACAGCTGTCATCTCTGACTGCAGGTTTAGCTTTCATCAAGCCAGCTCACACAAAGAAAGCCTGCTTATGATCAAGCTGCTTCACTCTCCAGCCGTCTGTACAATTATATTAAAATGCATATACTGAAAAATGTTTCCACTGCTGACTTCAGGGAGCATCTCGTCTTCTGAAGAATTAATCATGTAAAGAAGAATTCATGTACCTGAGCTGTGAGATAAAAGGCAGACACTGCAGCAAACTCCTCACTTCACTCTCTTCATGTGAGCAGCCTCTCAGCTCCACTTGTTTCTTCTCTGGTTGGAGTTTCAGCAGCTCCAGGAGGATGGAGGTCTTTCTCTCTGAGAGGTTTATGGACCAGACTGCAGGAGCTGACTGGAAAACTGACTGTAATGATGGAAGGACACTCAGACCTGTTTTAGTCTCATAAGAGTACAGGTCCAGGAGGAAGTCACACACTCAGACTGTGTTTGTATGTGCACAGTTACACATAGGAGCACCAATCCAAGAGGAAGTTTCACACTGATATTGCTTCAGGATAAGTCATAGAGAAAAGATATCTCTCGAATTGAAAAGGGAGGAATTTTAATGCTTGCACACTGACATCGCAACTAACATACCAAATACTGCACTTCTCGTCTCAACCAAATCACCCCCACCCGAACACCAACCAACTGCTCTCGCTCTCTGCTGCCTGACAGAACAGGCAACTTCACAAAAAACCTGATGCTTCGACGATCTTGATTTAAGTACACTCAGAGGAAAAAAAAACAACACACTGCAAACAAAAGACCAAATGATAAGGGCGTTAGAGGAAAACAACATTTTAACAATTATTCAAAACCATAAACTGACTATAACTCTTAGTCTGAGAATCTACTGCATAAAAACAGCCACACACTGCTGATGGACTCCATCTGGTCCATGCTTCCTGTACATAATGACGCTCCATGTTAAATATAACATAAACGAGGGAAACATATCATCTCAGTTGCAGCACATAACTAATTTATTAATCCTCATAAAAACAAGAAAACTTTTAGAAGCTTCTTTAAATCAAGAAGAGACGGTAAAAACTTTACTTTAAGATTAAATGAATAGAAAAGTTGTTTTTCTGCTTTATTTGTAAAGTAACTATATACTATGTGTATACTGCATGTGGTGAACGCATGTTCTCCATCAAAACTCTTCACTAAGCTTCTGAATACAATCTGTTACCTGAGCTGTGAGATAAAAGGCAGACACTGCAGCAAACTCCTCACTTCACTCTCTTCATGTGAGCAGCCTCTCAGCTCCACTTGTTTCTTCTCTGGTTGGAGTTTCAGCACTTCCAGGAGGATGGAGGTCTTTCTCTCTGAGAGGTTTATGGACCAGACTGCAGGAGCTGAAAAAACTGACTGTAATGATGGGAGGACACTCAAGCCTGTTTTAGTCTCACAGTCCTTCACTTTGGAGTACAGATCCAGGAGGCGATCACACTGACGTTTCTTCATATCATAATCATCGCCATCATCGTCATCATCATCCATGTCTCTCTCATTAACAGGGAATGTGTCAAATCTGCACACTGATGATAACAGCTCCACTATCTTCTCTCCTGTCTGCTTTTGTCTCTCTGCTGCTGCACAGAACAGATTCACAAAGAACTTTGTTCTGTCTTCATCTGATGTCTCATCATCAACACTGGAACAATAAGAAGGAAACATTTAGTGATGATTTGATCTCAGCTGCATAAAAACAACCACACACCACTGATGGAGCAAACACTTGTTTCACTCAGTGACTCAAATCACTTTTTAATGTTTGCGTGTTTAATCTGGATCTTTGTTGATTTTCTATCTTCAGGAAAATGAAACTATGATAAAAATCAGAGACTGTTTATTTCTTTGTAAGTCAGCAAACTTATAAATTGAGCAGAGGATCAAATAATTATTTCCTGTGCTATAAAAAGGTAGAATACTCTGTGTGAGAACAGCTGTGATAGTGCTGTATTAATTCATTTGAGTTTAGATGTTATATTGGTTATGGTCACTGAATCCTGGCATTTATTGATTGAACGCAGTAACATCTCTGTGTTATGCAGGCTAATGTTTGATATGACAGGAAATGATGTTTGCTTTGGATTCTCCATGATGAAGGAGATGGCGAGCCACCTCTGAACCTGATCACCTCCTTAGCCTGAGCAGCTGCTCTAAGTTTTCAATTTGACACACGAGGAGGCCACGCCCTTTTCTTTCATCATCCACCTGTGTGAAAGCACAGCACCAAACAGCTGAACTGATGCGTTTCATTCAGGAGCTCTTTGGAAGTGAACCTGACTGGACGCTGACCTGTTTACTAAAACTAACTGACTACAAACCAGAGGAAAGTTGAACCTGAGGAACCAAGTAAAGAACTTCCAAACTCTTCAACATCCCAGAGACACTTTCCTGCATTATCAGGTGACTCCTTGTGATGAGGGAGCAGCCTAAAGTAGCTTTGATCACTTCAATATCAACATTGTGTTTCTGCTGTTTACACTTGTCTGTGACGCTCTGTGAAATATTCACTAGTGTTTTCTGATCACTTCATTCATATTTGATTTTAAAGAAGACGTTTCGCTACATTGAAGTTAAAGTTCTCTGTGGCTCCAGCTGCTCAGTGCGTCTCTTTCTCTCTTAAAGCCTCAAACAAACTCAGACTCTGGTCCTGCTCACATTTAATATTCTGCAAACCTTTAGTGAGTTATGTTTGCATCTTGTGATCTATATTTGTATGTTGTGTATCACTTTGTGCTTTTTCCTTTTTCTGTCATGAAGACAGCTGAGACTGGTTGGAGTCTCCAGGTCCTGCTGACCTTTCACTTTATTTGATAAATGCTTTGTGAGGCATGGATGGGCCTCACTTTAGACCAGCTCACACAAGATACTTCACCAACAACCAGTAACTGCCTGAATTAACCAGGAATATCTGTGATACATGTAAAACTTTAGATTCTTAATCCATCATTGAAAATCTATCAAACTGCTGTCATTAAACATGTTATATATGAGCTTATTAACCAGACTGCAGGAGCTGACTGGAAAACTGACTGTAATGATGGAAGGACACTCAAGCCTGTTTTAGTCTCATAAGATTACAGGTCCATGAGGAAGTCACACTGTTTCTCTTTCAGAGGACTGTTTTTGTATCTGCACACTGATGATAACAGCTCCAGTATCTTCTCTCCTGTTTGCTGTTCTCTCTCTGCTGCTGCACAGAACAGATTCACAAAGAACCTGATTCAATTCAGAGGTAGGGTGCAAATTAAAAGACTATATTCAGCTATAGGTAATTCACTAACAGGACAGGCAGAGTTAATTATAATCCAAAGAGCATATAAATATACAGTAGGTCGTACACGTGTACATTAAATGTAGGTCTACAGTAACAGTCTGGCAAACAGAGTTGCTATAATAGAAACAGGCTTCAAAAACTGACAGGTTCAAGTGTAGGACTGTAGATGTGCGACATTTTGACCTCATGTTCATTCTTGTATTAAGTCAACCTACAACCGTTCACAGCATGAAATCATACAGAAACGTGTGATTAACAAAAGTTTATTTCTATCCTCTGAGACTCTGGACTGGTGGTGTTAATAGTACCAGTGCCCATGGTATTTATCCTGGCTCCATGAAACTTGACTCCTGAAGCTGAACAAAATTTCAGATTGTTAGATTTGTATTGTTGATTGTCATTTATGCTTAGAAACATTTACCCCCTCGGTGAATGCGATCCCAGGGAACCGGCATAGAAGGACCAATTAATGATAGGTCTATAGCATAATAAACCTATTCGCTGGAACGTTAAGGACAATCTGCTACACACAAGCAACACACCAGTAGGCAAGCTTCTTCAGTAATGGTGCCATCAGTAACCTGGTTAATATCACAGTCACTGGTGAGCTGATCACTCTCACTTTACTTCTTATTGCATCCACAAATTGAGCTGAACATGCAGGTACATAGATTCTGTGCTGTTCTTCACTGATCACCTACCTGACTGACAGAGTGATGAAGGACTTCCCTCCCTCGGTGCTTCTTAATGTGTGAGGATATTCTCCATTACTGAGTTAAGACTTCCTTATTTAGATCTAAGCTCTGGATTATCTTGCACGTCTCGTGGCTCCCAAATGTCTCTTAAGTTATTATCATCTGTAGCCTCATACTTTAGCTTTACTTGGCAAATGTGAATGCTTTGTGTGCTGACAAACCCTTTTGCATGTAGTGTTTTTATGAAAAGCCTTATAATTGCCTAATTTTGTGTTTTTGTTCTGTTACAAAAGCAGGCATTCTTACTGTTGTTTAATATTTTACTCAAACCTTTAAGTTTAATTCAACACAAAAAGCCCCACTGTAAACAAATTCCCTCTGTGGTAGAAAATCTCACAGATGCAGTCTTT
>NW_024582518.1:814925-817326 GCF_018398535.1 Haplochromis burtoni | reverse complement strand
GAGGGGAGGAGGGACACGTTGACAGACTGACGTCAGCCAGGAAGTTCCTGTGGATTCACTGTCTGTCTTTTCTCCTCGATGAATGACGATCGGCGGGATTTGAGGCTGATATTACACGCTAAGCAACACCGAGTAAGTTTAGAGTCCAACTCTATAACTGTACATCTTCGCCGCTCAGTGGGGCGTTGTCCGTGGCCGCTCAGTGGGGATAAAATTCGCCGTCTAAGTGGGGCGATGTACAAAGCCGCTCAGTGGGGTTTTTTTGTACAGAAGCATTAAGTCGCAGAGTTGCGCAGTTCGAACTTTTTTTTTGTTCGCCGTCTTAGTGGGGAAAAATACAGACCGCTGTGTGGGGTACTGTAGTGAGTTCTCCACCGCTCAGTGGGGTGTTGAGAAGTTCCGCGGGGTCCAGATTGTGCTGGACAGTAGGCCTATTTTGTGTTGTTGTCATTGTCGTCGTGTGTGAGTGTGTGCGGAGCAGAACACGTGGTCTGTGACACCGACTGTTGTTGTTGTTATCATGGTTTCCTAAGCAGCCGGGAGTGTGTGGAAAAGGCCAGCCCACATCAGCAGCACTTGAGATATGCTCTGGTGGATGGCTTTCCCCCCACCCCTTGCTGACACAAAATGTTTATTCTTTGGCTTGCCCTGTTCGACAGCGGCCTGTGTGCCAGACCATAGACGTAATTGAGGTGGATAGTTGTTAAAAGTAATCTACATTAAGCTTGTGGTTGCTCAAATTTTGTAAAATGACATATGAGGTGAAGTGTTATAGATAAATATTTAAACTAATGAAGTGCATAGAGGCACTTGACCTGTGTGAAAGACTGTCGTCTTATTATGAGCCATTGTTGAGATATAGAGCACACCTGTGAACACAACTAATATGCTGAACCCTGTATGAAACATCTAAAGGTACATGATGGAGAAGCTGTATTGAATATGAAAGTGTAAGACTTTGCCACTGTGGGCAGAGCATGCAACTACTGCGTGATGTTGCGTTGCGGTTTTTTTTCCTTTGAGCTGATGAGCAAGCTACACATTATCAGATCAAGAGCTGTCTGAGAACTACTCAAAGAGAGGGAAACAGAGCTATGAGTGTGCAGCGTTCCCGTGAGCAGTTTTCCTGCACCTTGACTCGTGTGTGTAGCATCAGCATCATGTTTTTGTTTATTTGTTTTGTTGGGTCGAAAATAATTAAATAAACGTGTGATCATGCTTATGGATTACCATGGCACATATCACCAGCCACGTGATTTATTTATGCAGCTGACAAAGTGAGTGTGAATGTGTTTGACCTCAGTGTTTCTGTGCGCTGTGTAAAAGTAATTGCCTCTGAGAAAGAATTTATATTGTTGATGAAAAATAAATCATAGGGAAAAGGTTTTGTGTTGATCAGCCAAAAAACAACTACACTTTCATTTTATGCTTTTAAGAAAGGATTGTTCACAAAAACAGAGAGAGAGAGAGAGAGAGAGAGAGAGAGAGAGAGAGAGAGAGAGAGAGAGATGTGTGTTGATTAAGCAGTGATGAGAATAATGAACATGTCTTAGCTAGTCACTTTCAGGTGAAAAGCAGACCTGAATCAATTTTCCACATGCAGCAGTCGGAAGAAAGTTATAGTTTAACATCATTGGAAACATGCAGGCCAAGTTTCTGGCTGACTTATTTACAGCGCAATGTGTATGTGTCTCTCAACCTCACAAGCAAGTGCTCACTCCTCCCTGAAGAATGCAGCTCCAAAGCAATAACATGATAAAGAGACAGCAGCAAGTCCTGAGCAAAGAGTCCCAGCAAACAGCAGCAATGTGGACAAACAGCATCAGAGAAGAAGAGCAAACCCATCATCCTGACTGATCGGATGAATGGCACTGTGTCTACAACAAGCTGAAACTTCACTGTGCATGTGAAGAAAACGTTTGAGGAGAACTGAACAGTTGGAGTTTGACATTTGCCACCTGTGGAGTAAAATGGCAAGAAGAGACAGTGGGACACGGGACAAAGCTGAAGGAGAACTGCCGAGACTGTTGAAGTGGGAGAGGACAACAGACGACAGAGAGGAGTGGTGAGAACACAGAGGAATGCTGTTATTTAATGTGGGAAATCAAAATTTGGGTTAGCAAAGCTGGAGAAAACAAAACTGACTGCTTAAGTTGGAAAATTGTGAAGGAGTCTGAAACACTGCGAAAATAGAAACATACAAAATCACACAAACAAGCAGAACATGCATTAACCCTACTAACAATTCCAAACACAAAATAACTCATGAAGACTCACAGCACATTAGTTAAGAAATGATTAAATAATAGCAGAGAAGTGTGTAGGAAAGGCAGCTTTAAGAACATGCTCTGCTGGATATGCAGCTCCACAGACATGCATTAAACCTGCCTAATAACACAAA
>NW_024582518.1:813043-814184 GCF_018398535.1 Haplochromis burtoni | reverse complement strand
TTGTGTCATGACTTAACAAGGCCTTTTTATTTTGATACTTTCACAGTGCACTGAGAGTTTGGTTTGATAATCTCTGTTATTTTTCATTTTTATCTTTTGAACAGGCACTGATTTTGTTTGTCTATTTGTTTTCTTTAAGCAGATCTGCACGTCAGAAATTAAAAGTGCTATACGACCTGTCGAGAAAGCTGTTACAAGTGAGGTTTCTCCACATTAAAATGGGCTCTGGAGAAAGCCACTTATTTGGGACAATTATTAAATGAGCGTCCCAGCCTAAAGAGGATTCAGCGATGTAATCTCATCTAAAGTCCTTCTTTCTCTTTTGAAATGACGTTATTTTGCTGAGAGTGGAAACTAAATGCGACAATAGGTTCCACCAGACAGACAGACAGAAAAATGACTGACTGGTAAATGCTGACAAAAGCTGACAAGACTTTACTGATGTAACACGAATGTGCGAAGTTAACCCCCACCTGACAAAGGTGCAGATGAATCTATGTGTGTTTCCTTTTACAGGAGCAGAGAGATGACAGCAACATCCGAGGTTGCGTGATGATTTAACCTTTTAAATGCCATTTTTATGTTTGTGAACTCTGAAAATTTAACCCTTTTAGTTTAAATTCTCTGTCTGTGAATTTACCATGTGTGTGTCATTCACTACCTTGTGTTGCTCACAGAGATTACTGTGAGAAAGTGTATACACCTGCGCAGCACTAATGTTTACATTTCTTTTTACAGCAGATGGTCAATCATGTGTTTGATCATGTGATTTATAAGAGGATTAGTTGATGTTTTCCTACTACAGGATTTCTGGGTTTATATGTGAATGACATTCTTTCCACGGCTAGGGTTGGCTAACTTTATGGTGTTTTTATGGCACCTCTGGAATGTGGATGGCCGACGCCTGCCCACCAGGATAATCAATGTGTGTTGCTAATGTTTGTTTTTCTATGACTGCGTGTAGAGGATTCGGCAGAAGCGGACAAGTGACATGAGAAAACCGAATAAGGGATGCAGTGTTTATGGTATAGTTGAAGATGGGCTATTGAGCTCATAGTGATTGTTGAGTTGAGTGACTTTGCTTAAGAGAAGTCACTGATTACATTAATGTTAACTGAGCACATGGGATGATCCATGTTTG
>NW_024582518.1:757364-778107 GCF_018398535.1 Haplochromis burtoni | reverse complement strand
TCTTATATCGCCATCCAGCTAAAAAATATCGAGATATGAATTTTGGGTCATATCGCCCAGCCCTAATCAGTATCTTTAACTATGGCAGTCTCATTAAGTGATTGTAACCCCATTCCTCTTATCATCTCATGTCTCAATTCATGTGGATGGCATAGTTTTGTACACCTAAGGCCCAGATTCTGTTTATAGTTTCCTCCATTGTAGACACTGATATTTCTGCCAATAAATCCTTACATGCTACCTACATGAACATAAAACGTACAACATCTTGATTCAAAAAGTCAAATTAAATGTTAAATGTAGAGAATATCTGCATTTCAGACACAGGGTGATTATTTTTGATATTGCTGGTATTATTTTACACACAGCTTGATGCCTCCATTTCATTAAAGTACTGGACAACTTTTCTTCAGAGTACTTACTTTGGGTTGGATTTTATTGGCCACGAGACAGTGAACGGTGTAGGTCGTATTTTTGATGAGGTTACACGCAGAAGGCACCAGGATGAAGTGGGAAGGTTGATGATGCTTGCTTACCTTAAGAGTCATCAGAACATTTTATATAAAGTTTTATCCCTGCATGAAACTATTTACACAATGACACCAAATAAAATCTACAAATTTTAAGAAGGGATACACTTGAACCAGCAAACATTTGGCATTTTAATTGAAACTTTGATTTGTTATCATTAAACTATTTTTCTAATTAATTTTTGTTTTTCCAGAAAAAAAATGCATGACTGACAGCTAAAATGGTTACTGAATAGCTAAGGGTAATATAAACAGGAGTTTATATTTAGGAGTTTGGTATTGTTGTGCAGTATACAGTAATGGATGCTTATAATCACTGCTTGGTTATGTTCTGGGTAGCAGCAGAGATATTAGAGAGAGAGATGAATGTAGTTAAAGTTCAGTTGTGACTCATTTGTCTGCATTTGGGTCCGAACAACACAACCTCCACGCCATCTGCCATCACACATTGTGACAGTTGGAGAATTTTGGTAAAGATGGTGGATAGAAGTTTAGATTACTGGAGAAAGTTTTTAAAACCTTACAAGTCAGCTAGCCTTAATCAGGTGCAACTACTGGTTTCATACAAGTGTTTCTTTTAATTTCCAAAACATTGAATTAAAGTTTATTTACATAAAGCTTTAAAGTAACTACCAAAGTAAGGAGCCAATTGTCTTTTAAATATGGCTGCTATGTAATACACTTGCTTTTACAAGGATTTTGATAGAAGTGATCAGTTTAAGATGAAGATGTTTTTTAGTAACACTTTAAACTGGCTGTGGGTTGGTGGGCAGCCATAATGTCTAAACACCATGTGCTCCACAAAGAAGGAAATGCTACAACAGCAACAGCACAAGTCAGCTTTTCACAGCCTGTCCACAAAGAAAATCAATTATTAGTACCAGAAATTATAATGGGACTTATTTGTAAGTGATTCATTTCTCCCACTGCACATCTACACTGGAACACATTGTGGTTCCACCTGCCACATCCATTTTTAATCAATGTTCACATTCATTGTTGGTAGCTACAACTCCAAGTGAATATAAAGCTACACAACTATGCACTAAACTGGATTCTATTGACACAATGAAAAAGATGAAGCTGTAAGAATAATGAATTTTTACCTCAGTCATGGGGATGTTTCTTGGCAGAAGAAGCACATTGATGTTTTGAGTCTGTTTTGCATGGTTTGGTGGACTGAGGAACAATAAAACTTGCCCCTTAACTTGCTTGTTCCAAATGCCCATCAGGAAATCCAGGACAAGGCCAAAGGCAGAGAGGTGGGGGTTATCGACAATCACATGAGTATCTGTGATCTTTAGTGGTTTGATGAAGCTCATTGCATCATCAGTGAAGTGGGCAACAGACAGGAGGCCATCAGAGAGCAGAGCTGTGAAAACACAGAGTCAACAGACATGTATTTATCTGAACACCCACTGATCCACTCATTTTAACTACCCACTCTTACAAACAGCCTTTTTATCCCTTTTCTGACTCTCTTATCTCTTCTCTGTTCCTTTCTTTTCAACATGCTGTCTGGAATGAATTCATATTACTAAGATCATCATCAATCACTTCAATATGACCGTGCACTTTCACTTTCTCCATTTTCAGTGAGTGAGCTCATGTGCACGACTATGTTCACGTGTGACTCATAGTGAGAATCTGTATGTATATTTGTGCCCATTCATATACACATATAGCGACACACACACACATAGTTGAGTACATGTAAAAGTCAATCAATATGAATTATCAAGGCTGAAGAAATATATCAGGGAAGCAGAGAGCATGAAAATAAACAGCCTGCTCTCCAAAGATCTATCCAGCATGTACTCTCAGCTTCAAGAGAATAACAACACAACACAACTGGAACTGAGCAATATTAGGAGAACATTTGGGAGAAAGAGGTGTCACACAACACCACTGCCAAGTGGCTGGTGGACCTAAGAGCAGACTGCAGCAACCACCCAGAGCAAGAGCCAGTCAACATCACAAAGGCAGACATACAACAAGTCTCTGGGGTGAGTGGGTGATTATTGTGGGCATTACTGTCAAAAATAATCTGCTCACCTTCCTGTGTTTTTACACAGTGTGGGAAGTGTAGCTGACGGACAGCATCCTCACAACATTTGATGTCGAACAGTGGCCCTGCAGCCATCTTTCCAGCTGGTTGGAGGACGCTCTCATCCCACTGGATGATTTTGTACAGGAGCTCTGCCTCTCGAGTCATATCAAACACCAGTCCAGTCAGAATACAGTGGAACAAACCTGAACCAGGACACTTGAACCTGCAGGATATAACATAAAGGTTGTATGACCTGAACTTTTAAACCCTAAAATGTAAAAATTTGTTCCTATCAGACTCCGCCTCACGATCACTGACCAAAAAGGGAGCACACAGACAAAAGTAAAACATATATCAAAGTTAATGCAGGTAACTCCAGGAGCATTTACTCCTGTAGCACCTCCACTAATGATGAAAGAGTGAAACAGAAATTATAGTAGTTTCTGTTGGTGGTTCAAAGGAAAGCTTGTTTTATTTTTCTACATTTCCCTAATTTTGTCTTCAATGAGATGAAAAACACAGCTAAAGATTTTCCTGTAGTGTGCATTAAAAGTATTATCCAAAATTTAATGCTAAAATGCTCCCAGAGTTCTGCATAATCTGTGTTGTTCTAATTGTGAGACATGAGAACAACAGAAATTTTATAGAAAATTTACTGAGAATGTGACATGAAAGCTGTTACAGCTGTGGATTTATGATGTTGTTACCTGTAGGAGATTTGTGCACATTCATTTTTTACTTCAGGTATGAAGCTGGATGGAAGCTGGAATTTAGACAGAAACATTTGTTAATAAATGGTGAAAACTTAACTTAAGCATGCTTTACAGATAAATTGTATGTACAGTGTGAGAATACCGGGCTATAGAACCTCTTTTTTTTTGCCTGTCCCGTTTGGCTCTTTTGCCATCAGAATTGTTGTCTAAAGGCAAAGAAAGATGCCCAACGGATTTACTTTACCAAATTGACCATCCCAGCCTTGCCGTAATGGTCCATTTGATTCACCTTTTATTGTTTGTTTTATTTTCACTTGCTGAATACGGGACAGACTTGACTGGGGAAAGAGAAACAGCTGAGAAGAGGGACGGGGGAGAAGGGCAAAAACCAAAAACCAACAGAACGGGCAGAAGAAAAAAAATGCATATATCGATCACCTGGATCACCTGCTGAGAAAGAAAAAAGAAAACAAGCAGAAGAGAACAAGAGTAATAGAATAAACAACATCACAATGATATATGGGAATATGACAGTAAATACTAAATATTAAACATTATTGTGCAGCACATAAGATCAACAGAACACAGTGTGCTTTGAGGTAGGAGCCAAAAAGGGTGTAGTTTGTGGGTGTGATCGCCCGTGTGTACACCTGTGAGCATGGGCTATAGAACCTGACAGTAAATTTACTAATCAGGATCCCACAGAAAGGGTATAAAGCTAAAGCTTGATGCAATATGATAATTATTCATGTGTAGTGTAGTGAAGTTTGTTAGTTTCATCTTATAAATTCACAACAGGCATTCAAAGAGTTTGTTAGGATCTACCAATCTTAGAATCTTCAGATTATTCTGAAATATAAATAGTTTCTTTTCTCACCTTCTTCACATCTTTGGGATTTATGTCTGGTGTAGTTGGACCCGGTTTGACCTCAGAGTCATCTGATGGGAGAAGACAAAGAGCTGTTGGCAATATAAACAATACTCTAGCTCTCTTCATAAGACCTGAGTCAGTCTGACTTCAGCAGCTCAAGGTTTCCTGCCATCATTTTTCTCTCAGAAACTTCTGGATTCCACCTGTGGAAATACCTGCTGCTGTTTCCCCATTTATCGATTTGGTTAAGTTAGCTGGTAGCTGTCCAATGCTGAAGCATGTTAGCTACAAACAATTTAGTTGAATATTTGTATTCTCTAATATTGTCTGCTATGTGGATAGACTCACTTTTCAGTTAGACTCTACAGCTACAGCCAACGTTTTTTGTGTTCAATATAGACCGAGTGGGCTACTACTTACAGTACTGAGGAAAAGTCTCATTCCAAACCTAATTTATTTATATTTTGCTAGGAAATGTGAGAAAAAGGTGTAGTGATTTATTTAGCTTTTTTATTTTTATTTACTCTTTTGCAATTTTAATTATTTCCAAAGTCGATATTTGGTATGACCAGTTTTATTCTTCAGCACAGTCTGAGCTTTCCTAGGCAGCTTTCTTGCCATTTCTTTAAGTAGTCTTCAGGAATAGTTCTCCAGGCTTCTTGAAGGACATTCAAAATTCTTCTTTTGATGTTTCTGCCTTTTGTTTCATTTTCTGTTAAGATGATCCCACACTGCTTCAATAATGTTGAGGGTCCAGATTCGGGAGAGGTCAGTGTATGGCTGATAGTGTTCCACTGGGATCACAATGGAAAACACAATGTTCTCACACACTTTCTGTGTTTACAATTCCATCAAGTTTGAAAAGATCTTCGCCACTGGCTGAATTACTGCATCAAACCATGACAGAGATTCCACTGTTTTACAGATAGCTGTAGACACTCAGTGTTGTCATCTCTCATGACCTTCTCCAAACATACTGACAATGATTTGAAACAAAAATTCTAGTGTAACTCCATTTCCCTTCCTTAAGAATGGCTTCTTTACCCCGATCCTTCCACTGAGACCATTTTTGATGAGACTTTTGTAACCAGTAGAATGATCAGCTGATGGTCCAGACACCTCTCTTAGGTCCTGTGTCAGGTCTTTCTTGGATTCCCTCCTATTTCTTAAGAACATAACAATAAATAAAAAAATAAATAAAAATGTATTTATTTATTTTTAGGAATGATGAAATATGCTAAGTTTTCTGGGAATAGCTGAGAATCCCCATGTTGGTACAAAAATACTATTTTTATGCCTGCCAAACTGTGTTATCTTTGAAAATGTTAATAGATTCAACTAAAAAAATGGGGGGGAAAATATGTGATTTTGCAACAAGCTATTAGAAGAAATTGCCTAAAGAAACAATTTAAAACTTTTTATTACACAAATTTGTCTAGTATGTGTTGACAAAACACTGGTTTATTTGTTGTTGTTGTTTTTTAGCTTAAATAATTCATTGGTCAGTCTTAACTGGCTTAAAAAAAAACAAATAAAATATTATTGTGAAAGTGTGTTACGGTTCTGGGTCATTTTGACCCGGCTTTTGCAGTTTCTTATATTTTGGTAGATTTCTGTATTATGATTTATGTTCTGGTTCTTTAGTTGTGCTATTTTGATTATTATTCTAGATTTAGTTCAGTGTCAATCTGTGTTTTTGTAAATTGTTTCTTGTTTTACTTTGAAGGTTCATGTCTGATGTCAGTGTGTTCAGTTTTACTTCCCCCCTGTCTTGTTAGCCCTGATCTCTCCCAGCTGTGTCTCCCTCCTGTTTCCCATTCCCTGATTACTCCCTGTGTATATAAGCCCTGTGTTTTCCTTTGCCCTCTGTTGCGTCGTTAATGTCTGCTCACCCTCATTTTCACTGTGTTCCGTTTGCCTGCCTGTTAGTTTATTTGTTTTCCCAGTTTAGTTAGTTTTCTGTTCTTCTTATTTTCCTGTAATAAACTGAGTATCTTAAGTTCACCTCTGCCTCCATGAGCCCTGCTTTTGGGTCCAATCCTGCCTACCTGCACAGCACACAGCCATGACAAAGTGGTCATGGAAGCAGAATGAAAGGTGGCTGAAGATTTTTGTATAGTGCAGTATTTTAGTAGTTATTTTCCTTTGTGTATCTGCTTCCTTACAGTGGCTATGTTTACAAAGATTCTAATATTCCCATTTATTGGCTATAAGACTAAACAAAATAAAAAATGTAATAAATAGATACAAAAAGTCAGGATGAACACTGCCAAACTCAGTTCTGAGGTATGGGACCTTTTCATAACATAATTCAATCTTAATAATTGGTTACTTCAAACTTGCTGGACAATGTTGCCATCTTGACATAAATGCACAGCGACATAAGCTTCAACTGATTAAAATATGAGAGCTGCAGCTTTTAAAATTTCATCCGAGTAGAATTTAAAACAAACATTTTGATGGTTTAATGTTATGTTTTATTTAGAGGTTAATCACATGAATATGGTGTTATTGATGACTAACATTAAGGGCCTGTTCACTAGCAAATTTGAGTAAAGGCTGAAGGGGTTGTTTTAAAAGTTGTAAAAGACTTTTTTGGCTCTAAGGTCACACATTTACAGGAGCAGATCAAGTAATCTCTCTCTTGGGATATTTTTGTTGATGTTGTTACATTTTTCACAATTCAGTATAGCGCAAATCATGACAAAAGTCATGTCAAAGTGCTTTATGTTGTAAGGTAAAGACCAGTGCTGGGCAATTTACTTTGAAAATGTAATTCAATATAGTTAATAGTTACTTCTTCAAAAAAAATAACAGAGTTAGTTACTGAGTTACAATATTCTAAAAGTAACTAATTACCAGGAAAAGTAACTATTGCGTTACTTTAAAAAAAAAAGTAAATATGTAAAATAACTTGATGGAACTTACTGAAATACTAATATATAAATTACTAAATATACTTGAACATACTAAAATACGTATTCAACTGTTTGTTATAATTTGAATATGTAGTTGAAATAAATGGGCACTTAATAGAGGGGACTAACAGGAAACACTGTACACTAATCTAAACTATTCAAATGTTACCCTGTGATAATATGAAATAAAACACCAATCAGATAAATTTTGTAATTGTAGTAGAGCTTTTTTTTTTCTATTTGCAATAAATAATACAGTAAAACACAATAGATGTTTTAAACCTTGTCTTTGATCTCTTTTTAAGAGAAAAATATTTTTTTCTACTTACTTCCACTTTAAAATTGCTACCTTTGAATTATCCAGACTCTCAATGATGGTGTGTCATTACTGTGCGTATGTACAATGATGAGACACAGTTTGTATGTGAACACCCGCCCAAGTCTGCCTCTTGTGGGTTCACCAGGACTACTTTACTCTTCCTCAGCCAATCAGCAGCACTTGTGTGAAGAACTGACATTTGTAAGACTCAGATACTCGTGTTTGTTCCTTACTTATCTTTTGAGAGAAACTACTAAAGTCGTACCTATTGATGAAGCTGCCGCCTGGATTTCCAGCATCTCCACTTCAAGTTCCTTTGTTTGCTCCTCCTCTGATCTACAACAACACAAGAAAAGCAGACTTTAAATGTGCATACATTAGATGGCATCACCTTGTATGTGAGGAGACTGATTCTGGATTTAACAGGGACCCAGTGAAGAGTATCCTGTCCTACCATAACTCTGAGACAGGATTTTAGAGATATTATGGAAGAAAGTAGTCGTGCATATGTCTTTATTATGTGCACTGAAGGACATATGCTGATCAAAAACTACTTCAAGATTCCTCACAGTGTTACTGAAGGCAGAGAAAATGCCATCCAGAGAAAGTATCTGGTTCGATACAACGTTTCTAAGATTTTTAATAAAATCAGTTTAATCTGAATTTAGAAGCAGGCAATTTGAGTTCATCCAGGTCTTTATGACTTTAAGACATTACTGCAGTTAAATAATTATTGTGTGACTACAGCAATCTAACATTAGTACAGAGCAAAGTGAGTCAGATAGTTATGCCACAGAACCTGAACAGGAGCTTTTAAAAGGTATTTTGAAAAGCATATATTTTTTTAAAAAATCTCAGGTTTCTGCTATAAATGCTTGTCCTCGAAAACAGCTAAATGCCTGTTTGTTTTCTGAAGCTGGCCAGACGTTTGGATTCCTGTTGACGTTTGTCTGACGTTTGGATTCTGTAGCTGTGTACTTCCCTCTGCCTTCATTGATTAGTAAGCTAATTAGGAATCTGTCATAACTATTGTGAAGCAAATGAAGTTAGAAGTGACTTACATAACAGACTTAAAGTTTTTTTGTTTGTTTTGTTAGAGTTTCTGAAGTGCATCTTTTGTTTTTCTACTTTTTCCTCAGTACCCCTGTACTCTTTGACTGTTGTTTCTGCTGCTGTAGGTCTTTGATCAACTCAGAATAAAAACTCTGACTTAAGTGCTTGAAAGCTTGTCTCAAGGTAAAGCAAATATGTTGTTGTTATTATTATTTTGGGCATTCTACGTTCTGTGAATGATTCCTCTGAGAGTCTGAGGAGAAACTCCTTCACTGATGGGGACTGATTCATGTTGGCTCACCGCACACAGTCGATGGAGGGGTTGATGGAGAGCAGCTGCAGTAACACATCAGTCGAAGCATCAGTGATCTGATTGTGACTCAGACTGTAACACAAACACAACAAGTGGCTCTAAGTATCGCTGCACATCATATTATTGTAGTGTGTGTGAACAGGCTGATGGTTATTGGTGCCTCCCAGAGAAGGATCAGTGTGTGACACTCACTCCAGGACTTGGACTTTGTGCAGATGTGTGATGAGAGGGAGCAGCAGTGTCAGTGAGACTTGCACACTTCAGAAAAAAAAGAATAAAAAACTATATGAGCTTTGCTTTTATATAAACCACATTCTTAATTATGATATTAAAGAAAAATATCTAATTGTTATCAAACCTCTTTAACCTGATTTTACTATCTTACACTACTGACTAATATGATCACAGTATTGATGCTTTCGAGCCAATATTTTCATCTAATGATTATCAGAGGACTGTTAAAGAATTCCTCCCTAATGATGACAAGTGCTTCACCATATCTCAAACTGCTTGTGTTCCTTGAAGGCTGCTCTGTGCACGATGTTGTTGCTGTAGAGTCTAGAAAGAGACCAAAGCAGAGAGAGCAGACGTCACTCATTCACTCAGAACAACATGAATCCATGTGAGCTCAGACTGTGAATGATTCCTCTGAGAGTCTGAGGAGAAACTCCTTCACTGATGGGGACTGATTCATGTTGGCTCACCGCACACAGTCGATGGAGGGGTTGATGGAGAGCAGCTGCAGTAACACATCAGTCGAAGCATCAGTGATCTGATTGTGACTCAGACTGTAACACAAACACAACAAGTGGCTCTAAGTCATCGCTGCACATCATATTATTGTAGTGTGTGTGAACAGGCTGATGGTTATTGGTGCCTCCCAGAGAAGGATCAGTGTGTGACACTCACTCCAGGACTTGGACTTTGTGCAGATGTGTGATGAGAGGGAGCAGCAGCTGGTCAGTGAGCTGACAGTGACTGAGGTCCAGCTCTGTCAGCCCTTCACACGAGTCCAGCATCTGGACCAAAGACCCACAGACCCTCTGATCCAGCGTGCTGTGACTGAGATCCAGCTCTCCACCCAGGGCTCTACACAGGGACACCGCCCGCCTCACTGTGTCCCTCTCACTGTTCACAGGAACCAGAGACAGCAGCTGCAGGAGGACAGTTTTACTGACTCTAAACAGGACAAACAGAGCAAAGAGAAACTGTCAGGATGCATCAACACCAGTGTGAACGAGCTTCTCTCTGGTTTAGACTCTTCTGTGGTCTTTCCCACCTGAGGCGGACCCTGTGGAGGACAGGAAACAGCAGGTCCAGCACGCTGTCCTCCACCTCACAGTCTCGCAGGTCGAGCTGTGTGTCCTGGCTGCTGTGTGTCAGGATGGTGGAGACGGCCCTGCAGTCATCAGCAGTCAGACTCAGAGGCTCAGGCTGATCCTCCTCTGGTAGCTCCACACAGGAGGAGCAGGACAGATCCAAGCTGTGCTGCAGAGTCCTCAGCAGGCCTGACGCTGCCTCCTGCTGGACGTCACAGGCAGCACAGCAGTGGATGAACCTGAGCAGCTGATTCCTGTCAACACTGCAAGGAAAAAACAAATGCAGAAGTACCGAATGTTAAAGAGTGTGTTGTAGATGATTTTAATCGGTGTAATTGGGCTTGTTTATTTCTCTTTCAGTTTACTGTTGGACAATCTGATCAGCAGGTAATTAGTACAAAGCCAAAATGTTGACCTTTTGTAGGAAGATTAACCTATGTGTTCATATTACATGACATTTACCACAAATATCTGACCTGAGATGAGAAACGTTGTCCAGCATGAAGAGGATGGACTCTGCTCCCTCTGCTGGTATGGAGGTCCACAGGAGGTTCAGTTTGACTCTGTCTCCGTGTTTGAGGATGAAGATCAGAGCAGCACAGTCCACTGAGTCCAGCTCTCTGCTGCTCAGGTTGATCACATGACCAAGTGACCTCAGTAAACTGGGTACAGCGTGACTGTCATGAGCTCTGTAGAGCTCTCTGATGGAGCTCATCACAAAGCTGGGACTGGGCCTGAAAACAAACAGTTTATTTCCAACTTTGTTTAAAGGCTCCATAAACTTCTGGTTAAAGATGAGACAGCATTTCAAATCCTCCTGATTAAACAGCAGAAACTGTGTTTGGTAAAAGATCAAACTACATTCAGCACCTTTTAAACACAATCCTGTCCAGAAAGGGAAGCAGACGTGTGGTTTCCTCCTGTAAGAAGAGGTTCTTCCTCAGGTTCACAGTGATGGTCTGAGCTGACGCCTGCTGCAGCAGATAGTGAAGAAGCTCCCAGTTCAGACAGCAGGAGGTCAGGTCTCCACCAACCTTACTGAAGAAGGACAACGTCAAGTCCTTGTCCTGGATTTCATGGAGGAGACACAGAAGCTGCTGGAAGCTCTCTTCACTCAGTCTGCAGAGATCATAAATATAAAATTAGCTTTAAAGTAAAACTGTACATTTTATTTGGCCTGTGATGTTCAGGAAAGACATTTACTTGACTGTTAGAGGACCATCATGGAGCAGCAGTGTAATCAGACCCTGAGCAGGGATGCAGGTCTCAGTCAGGTCTAACTGTCCGACTGTCCAGTATCTCAGCAGGGAAGCCAAACTACTGACAGCCCTCAACATCACTCTCTGTGATGGTCGAGCTTTCTTAGGCACAAGAGAAAGCTCTTCCACAGCCAGTGGACAGACCACTCTGCCTCTTCTTACCCACTGAAACATGAGCAAGGACATGTCGATGGAAAGCCTGAAGATCAAAGAGACAAAAGAGCAGAAATGATGAACACCAAGAACCAAAGATTCAAAGTGGACAGCAGATAAATGGTGTTAGAAGAACAAGAGAGTCATGATTTCACTTCCTGCCTCAGACTGTGTAGTTGTGTTGTGTGTCTAAAGAGGAGAGCGGCTCCTCTGGCAGACATCTTGCTGGGTGTGAGGATGAGATCCACTTTAGAGCCACACAGTCTGAGAACTCTCCCCACAGACCAGCAGCTTTTCCTGTGTAACTCTCCTGTTAACAGCAGCTGGAAGCCCAGGAGCTGCAGCAGAGACTCCAGCTGCTGGGCTTCCTCTCTGGATCTTACAGAAATGGATGTACACACTCTCTGGAAGAAGTCTGGATCACAGCTGAAACACAGTGGAGATGAAATGAGAAAATACAGGATGAGCTACATTGTTAAAAACCATATTATGTACTAATATGATATTGAAAACAGAACTTTTAATGTAATAATTTGGTAATTTCTAGATTATTGCTGTGCAATTACAAAAGTAATAACCAGTTAATTTACAGTACTATCATATCAAAATTCTGCTATAACCATCCATCCATCTATCCATCTATCTATATAAACATCTGTGCTGAGTATGGAGTGGAAGTCCTGAGGTCAAAATGGGAGACACCCCCTAGGATGGTCGAAAATGACCATGTGAGGGTGAAGCTAACGGTGGTCCCAGTGGTAATTGGAGCACCCAGTCAGTGACCCCCAAACTAAGCGAGTGGCTCCAGCAGATCCCAGGATCAACATCCGAAGAGGGCAGTCCTAGGAACAGCAAAGATACTGCGCAGGAGCACAGGAGCTCTCAGACCTTTGGTAGACGACCTGAGCTTGAAGGATAAAGATTGTCCTGCAGGAGCGAGAGGGGATTTTTTTTTTTCATGCATATTCTTCCAAAAATTCTGCAGTCCAGTTTTCAACAGATTAGGTGAGGGGGTCGGAGGTATGGTATACTATATATACTATATGGTATACTAATATCCCAACTATCCATCCCCAATACATTTTGTAGTGATTTATTTCTAATAATAGGCATTTTTTTCAATATGACAGCCCGTAATTTTTCAGTATGCAAGCAGGCAGCTTGGTGCTACTTGCTGCAGGAGGCTGGATCTTTGGATGTCTAGAGGTCAATCAGTGATGAAGGCGCAACAGGTCGGTGGTGTTGAAACCCCCACAACCCTGAAATGGACAAGCGGAAGAACATGGATAGCATCTTGTATGTCTGATTTTATTGTGAAGCACTTTGTGATTTTTATGTGAAATGTGCTATATAAATAAATTTTACTTACTTACTTATCCTTTTAACTACCCCACCAAGAAAAATGAAATGGAGTTTATGTTTGCATTTCTCATTGACTTGGGTGAGGAATAACCACAATCACTTATACTTTTTTCAATAGACTCTATAGTTTTTTAAATATTGATCTCTACCAAATGGTTGAGATGTCTCTTAATAGTTTACGTATAAAATGTTATTCAAGTCACTGGATATAGTTTATTTCTAGTAGTATGTGACTGAACTTTGCTGGTTTTCATTCCTTCAAAGGAAAATTGTGTATTGAATAACAAAATATTGCATTTAAAAAGTGATTCAGAACAAAAATACTCATATTTGTCCCTCTGATTAAATGCTAGTGCAAGATCTGGACCAAGCTGAAACTTGTGAAGAAGTTGTGACAAAAGAAATCAGGGAGGGTGGGAGCATCTTTTTCTCTTCACTGAAGGTAACATTAAAGATCATGGATTCCCCTTGATATAGCTGCAAGTCGTGGATGATACCAAATTAACTTGCTCGACAGAACAATTTAAAGCCCCACTTATCTTGTTTGTTGGCAATATAAACTGAAACTGAACTATAGGCGGAGAGCCCCAGCCCTTGCGCTTTTCTATGAAGCCATGAACTCAGAAACACTGTGCTTGTATGTGTATGGTATCAGAAGACACCGCTCATGAACAATGTCTGAGCAAACACACAAATTCCCTCAGTGGTCCCTTGGACCACTGTAAGCAACATTAGACATGTGCACTGTGGTCACGCCAGCATCGAATCCATGCAAGTAACATGGTTTATTAAAATAATCAAATTACAGCATTTACATTTATGTTAGACTACTTTTAAATAACTGTTTTAGCCCACTTACAATGAAAATTAAAAAAAAATCTTGTTCATGACCTGTGTAGTATGTTAACACTTTTGGAAGTAAAAATAACTTGAACTCTAATTTTGAAAATACAACTTTCTTTTCTTTTATAAAGCTCTGATTTGTATTATAAGTATGAGTCTGTGGTCTGGGAGGTAGTCCTGTAACTCTGTCTGCAAAATACAGGATATAATGACCAATGTTGGGCAATTAATTATATAGTTACTTCATCAAAAAACCGAGTTTTGCAAACAACAACGTTTTCTGCAGCTGTTTACCTAAAAATGCAGCCAAGGCTCTTTTTTTTAAATAAACATTTCAAACTATTTACAGAACAATCAGCTGTTCTGCATCAAAATAATTTCTGTCCACTATGAGATAAAGGAGAACAACAGCCTGGTACCTGCAGGCCTGACAACAGGAGATGTATCACTCCTGTAACATTCAGCAGTAGCCTCATTGCTCTGACACACACAACGAAACTATTGACTACACTACACACTAACTACACAAGATTTGCGCTAAACTCCTAAAACTTCCCCCTTCCTAAACAACTAAATGCCATGTTGCCATATTATTTTTTACTGGTGGACATGGTACATTTTTCCACCAACAGGAAAGGCTGGGTTTTTTTGGATTTGTTTTTGCTCACAGGCGGAGAGCGCTTTTGAGCGCTTTCCTTATAAAACGTGTTTTTACCGTTTCTTCAGTAAATATAAACAAAGATAGTATTCAGGAAGAAAACCAAACATTGCAGAGATTTTTATCATAACTCTGGTTTTACGTGGCCTATCAACACAATTTAAAAACTGGTATAAAGTCCACACTTTTTCCGTCAATTGTTCCATCTGTCCTGCTCACATCTCCAGTAGTTGTACACGTTGTCACTAACATGGTTTAACTCCACATCAGCCACGCCACTTTGCTCGCTAAAACACTGGTGTTGGCACATAAGGACGCTGTCATAGCCTGTCAACGACGTTGATTAGCTGCGTATATACGAATGTGAATCGCATTATTGGCTGGAGCAGCCAGTCACCAGTCACTTACTGACTCACACTGCAAGACAGAATGAATTGTAAACGTATTTACTTTGATTTCAATTGAGATTCGATTTTTTTTTTGTTCGCAATGCAGATTTTCTGTGCGCGGAGACCGTGCCAGTAGTGCACGACTGCGCACGTGCGCAGCTTAGAGGGAACATTGCTCATGAATCAGTCACAGGAGCACATGGTCTTGAGCCATAGAATTGTTTAGTGTCCGTCTAGTAATTGTGAAACATTTAATTATAATTTTGACAATTTGCAATATTCATTTACAAGCTAGTGCCATTTAATTAAAAGGGAATTATTATTATTATTTTATTATCATAATTGATAATTATGATTTCCAGGTTTACTTTTTAATTTTAAATATTTACTAATGTTGACTCAGAAAGTTAAAAATTTATAAATAAATGAGTATTTATTAAGGAATTTATTGAGGAAATTTTTTCAGCATATTCTTGCTGTGCTAACACTTAATGTGATTAATTAACAGCAATGGATAAGGAAATGGGTCCAGTAGATTGATTCTATGGCAAATAATTAATTTTAATAACATTTACGTTAATGTTTGAATTAGCAAAATAAAGTGAAAACTTAACCATTTGGTTGAGAACTTTCTGAAGAAATTTTAAACATTTAAGTTCTTTTTTTTCTGTCAAGTTAAATACTTCTGTTCACTAAGCCCTCTAACACTATCATATGTCAAAATTATTACTATTATTACTATTGCTAGGAACCAAAGTTTAATCCAAAACTTTGCAACTAAAATTTTTCTTTTGGTTTCTGACTTTCTGGTTGTTAGAGCAGAAAACAAACCAACCATTTACATCCAGAGTGCCATCAGGTGGATTTTTGTCAGCATTACAAACCATAACCACATGGGATAGATGAATCAATTACTTCTTCTTATTATTATATATAGGGACTCTTGTTTCTGCCTTGTCACACTACTATTACCACTTTATTACACAGCTATATTTCCAGATTATTACTCACAGTTTTTTGGCTCCTATCATTCCATCCATCCATCCATTCGCTTCCGCTTCTCCTTTTCAGGGTCGCGGGGGGCGCTGGAGCCTATCCCAGAATCAACACTTTACGATTTTAAATCAGTGGAGATGAGAGACAACATATGGCTATTTATATCTTCCCCCAACCGGTCAACAGTTTTGAGTACATATCCTTAAAAACCATAAAAAGTTGTTAAAATAATGGTGCTCTGATGCAATAGACTTGTACTTCAAGATTATTTACAGGCATATATTCAGGCTGAGTAAATGAAAAAAGAGAACCACTGGAACTACATTCGGATTAAAGAAAGGGTTGTGGATGGACCATGTTGGCACACGAATAAACTATTTCCACCCCATTCAAAAAGGTGACACACTCTGTACCATTATTCAAGACACAACACCAATACACACCATTGAAATATTTCCTATATTATTTTTATCTCATTATGAACATTCAAATTATACACTCCATGTGTTTGTAAGGAGTTGCAATTACAAGGGAATTATAAGTTGTTAATGCAACTATTGTAAAATTATCACATGCTGTGTCGACAACACTAGACAAATTAATCTGTTAATATGATAGTGGGCTTCGAAGTCTCACCGTAGGGTTTCTGGATCCAACTGCCAGGTCAGGCGCAAGGGAGGAAACTCCCGGCATTACTTTGGGAGAAGCAAGTGCAACGCTGTGTACGACCTCGCAGAAAGGATAACCAGGGGCCCCACCCGGGTGCCGAAAAACGGAAAGCTTGACGGTGTGGTGAGAACAAAAGTGTACTAGTAAACCCCTTGGGAGAACTATGCTAACAAAGTGACTCTGGAGTAGTTTCTTAGCACTTCAGAGGCCCTATCTAAATATCAAGACCCGGTCTTATGCGCCGAGATTAAAGATTGTGTGGTTTTCTGATGTCCCAACATGCTACCTTATAGATAGAGGGAGTATCCTCTCCCCACCCCGCGAACACAACTATCTCACACTCCACATTCGCAATACACACCACAATGCGTTGGTAAGTCATTGTGTGGAATAATTTTACAGCCACTTCCTTCTTTCCTTGGATCGGGCGGCAACAGACACTTCCCCAAAGCACTCACGGGGCCGCAAGCCAGAACCCGGCCGCCTGCTGCAGTGCAACACGCCGCTGCCTCAGGCACAAGCTCATCAGCCAGCCACATGAGGTGCGCAGCAACCCGCTGGGGTCACTGTTATCGTTGCCCGCACTCACATAGTTTGACAGAATCTGTGTCCTATTTCCACTACTCTCATTATCATTTTACGACCTCGCCATATCACACACTACCAAGGTATTCCCCGAGTCCCGCCACACCGTGATTAGCATCCAGTCCGCACGTGCTGGGCATTGCTGGATCAAGAGTATGCACGGATTCTAGCTGGACGAACCAAGTTCCGTGCACAGCCAGACGGCAACTGCACATGTAAACACATCGGTTCCAGGCACCCGCCCTCCCACTCCACTTTATCTCTGTCAGATCACATATGTCCCTGTTACCCCTCACAGCGATCCCGGAGGTCCGCAGGTCAACAACGGCTTCACACCATTGAGTCCCAGCCGGCCAGTAGCTGCCTACGTTGCCCAACAACCCACACGGTTAACCAAAAACCAGACAAGTGTACGCCAGCTAGCCAGCACCAAGCACATATGTCTTATCTCTATTGAATGCACGCATACACGTTTGTTCTCGAGAGCTCACTGTCAGCGCATTTTCGCGGGTATTCAACATGCCACTAGTCAATACTTAAATCGGCGGCCTTCTTAGCGATTGAATTAAGTGGCCTGCATGCATCATGGACACATATGCACACTTCCCAGCTTGGCTCCTCAGTTACACCTCCTCCTTGCTGAGACACTCTGTTTGGCACGACCTATGTCTACTATAGAGTGTGCGACTAGGTGATGTCCCCTTGCCAGGACCCTCCACCTCCCGAGGTCCTGAAAGAGCTCAACCTGGGCTACGCTAACACACAGCGCATTTTGTTCGGAGACGTGTTCAATGCTTTGACTAGCTGAAGCAATTCAGTTTCCACCTTCTCTATCCCTGTCCTACGCGGCTGCGCCCCTCCCACGCAATACAGCACGGGTCATCGCTACCCTAGACAATACTCCCGCCTGATCTACCTCACGCTGCCACTGTTACTACACGCTTTAGCCCAAATTGGACTACCCTGGCTGTCACACCTGGCCACCGCCACTTTTCTAATCTTCGCAGACACATTAGGTCCACACTGGAGCCCAGCACACAGGCTCCCTGCCTCTTCTCCCAGTCCTCCTGATCCGCAGAGACCGACCATACTAGCAGCAGCCGCGAGCCAGCACGGAGCTTGGCACTCGTCTTAAGTCCCAGACTCCCATCGCCTGCACCTACGCAACAGTCCGCAGTCCGTAGCCCAGTGGCTCCTGTTGCCCTCACGGTCCACAGGGGTCCCTCAGCCACAGACGGAGAGTGAGCTTTTACTCCTGGCCCTCCCCAACTATTCACCAGTTTCATTTATTTGTGACTACTCTCACAGTCCGGTGGGCGCCAAGTAGGGCTCCCCTTCTCCAGCTTGCCACAGCCCCTCTCACACCCAGCAGACTTAAGTAATAGTTACTAGTACGATTTAGTTCAACTTGAACCACAGCAGAGGCTATACGTTCATGTTTAAATCTTGCGAGACCACGCTTCCAGAGGCCTTTGGCCAGGGACAACACCATGTTTCCGGACCAGCTCAGTCCTTGCCTGCGAGGGCCCCTGCGGCCCGCCTGTGTCCAGCCGGCCTGGAGCGACCATACCTGCAAGCCGGAAAATTCTATTTACTTAGCACATGTTTCACACCATACCCGTCAACACAATCCGAATGACTCATGAGGTTTACTTACAGAAGGTCCCTCCTTTCCTGGGGGTCCGGAGCTTCCAGGGCTTCCTGGGAGACCCTGTGGAAAATAATAGCTGCCATGAATTTTCCATTAAAGTTTTCTTATGGAAATTTGCATAGAAAGTTCAGACTTTGCAACTACAACTTGATTAGGCAGGCAGGCATGATACTCTGAGTCTACACATTATGAGGTTTTTATAATCTTGTAAGGTGAAGCCCTGTGTTTTTCTTTTCTTTTAATCATGGACGTTTGTAAGTAAATTCTCAGTGAATATCCAGGGTTTTCATGTAAATCTAACACTTAATAATTTCTTACAAAATTAAGACTTGAAATGAAGACTTTCACTTTAGAAATTCAGAGTTTTTTCCATCTCCATATTAGCTCCATATTTTTTTTAAAACTACAACTGCCAAATATGCACTTGCACTTTGAGGTGTCTCTGTAACTTACTGAAACTGTGAATTATAACCATCCAAGAACAGGATTTAGTAAAAAGCTCACCCTGAGACCAGCTGGGCCAGGCTCACCAGCACGGCCAGCATCTCCAGGGGGTCCACGAGGTCCAGCAGCACCAGAAGCACCACGGGCACCAGGCATACCCTATGAAAAGGGCAGATGAGACAAATTATGAGACTTAATGTTGCCTGTATTTCAAGCAAAAAAGAGTTTTTTTAATCATTGAATACTTACAACAGGGCCAGTTCTTCCCTCACCACCAGGCATGCCACGGCTGCCAGGAGCACCCTACAGGAGACAAATAGAATTAATGGCTGATCCCAGTAAAATGTCTCCGGCTGTAGTACATTTATGGCTCAAACTATTAAAGATGACGGGCTGGGACTCACTCTAGCTCCACGGGCACCAGCAAGCCCAGTAGCACCGAGCTCACCAGTGGGTCCTCTCTTGCCCTCCTCACCCTGAGGTCCGGGGGCTCCCTGAGGTCCAGAGTTACCCTGAGGGAAACAACATAGCAAAACGGTCATTAAATGTGCAACAGAGAGGTTTTCAGATTTATTTGGATCAAATTCTAAATTATTATAAGGACATAAACTTACAGGTTCTCCTTTGGGACCAGTATCTCCCTTTATACCCTGAACACCAGGATCTCCCTAAAATAGACAGATAAACAGACACAGTTAATCAGAAGAGCAATCATCTGTGAACAATTATGACAGTACTGGGGGGTAAGGACAGAGAATGTTTCCAGGTGGCTATTTTGTTTCTTATGTACTCACACCCAGGCCTCTAGGTCCAGCAGCACCCTGAGGTCCCTGTGGTCCGGGTCCTCCTCTTGGTCCAGGGAAGCCAGGAGCTCCGGCAACACCAGGGGTGCCCTAAACAACAGGTATGGTCAACAGGTCAGCATAGCATCCTATTATATCAAACCATATCAAAATAAAGATAGCTTGGTGCGACTCTGGAAATTTGTATGCACTTTTGTCTCAAGTCAAATACTTACAGCAGCTCCCTTAGCTCCATTCAGGCCATTAGCACCAGGGTTACCCTGGAGAGAAAGACCAAGAAAACAAAGTCAAGTCATTTTATTTAAAGAAAACACATTTTCAACTGATCATGTTAACATGACACCAATCTTCCCTAAAATCATGACTAAATTATAGGACTCAGAGTCAACTAAAAGACTAATAACAGAAACAGTGTTACACATGACCGGAGAGTGACCTTGATGGAAACAACCTTGTATACTTACAGAGGGACCAACGGGGCCAACAGCACCATTGGGTCCGGGCTCGCCTCTAGATCCCTGAGGTCCAGATGGGCCAGTAGCTACGGGTCCGGTCTCTCCCTGTCAGCAGAAAACCCATCACTGGTGGGCAATTGTATCAGATTGTGTCTGTGCGCTAACTCAGTCGTTGGTTCAGTCACCCGACGAACGATTAAAGATGAAATAGATTGTTGTGAAAGAGAATGGAAGGAAGAAGAAGAGAGTTTATTAGTTAATTGAGTGATAAGGTATACATGAATTAATAAGAGTTATCATGGCTTTTTGTTAAAATAACGGAACGGAATTAAATGAAAAAGGGGAGAAAAGATGGTTTACAGTTTTTAAAGGAAAACAAATGTGGAAGCA
>NW_024582518.1:729964-731134 GCF_018398535.1 Haplochromis burtoni | reverse complement strand
CGCTTAATTACACTAAAACATGAGTTTTGCAAGAACGAGATGGAATTTTTAAAATATTCTTCCTGGTTTCAGTGAGTAAAAATCTATAAGAAACAGTCAGAAAGTCCTATGCAGTTTTTCGGTTGCAGACCTGTGTAATCTTTCCCTTGAGTAGTCTAATATGGCTAACGCATCGCTAGGGTAAAGGGTGGCAACATGACCTGTATATTAAAAACAAACAAACAAACAAAAAACATAAATCACATAAGTTACAGTCGGAACACTTGTGCCTCTCTTTAAACGTTTACAGATCAGTTCATGGTTTCTATGTCGACGCGAAAAAGTGTATGCAAATGATTACCGGGTAACATTAGAGTCTCATGTCCTAAACATATACGGAGTTTATCGTTTAGGACGATGTTCAGTTATGAAACACAGACTCGATGTAACGGCGGGAGTCTGAGCTCAAAACATCTTTAAAACAAGTCATAACATACCTGAGCAGCAACACAGAGCCTCACAGCTGAAGACACTTTCATTTAAAATAAGCACTTCCTGTAGTTTCGCCTCAGCTCTTTTTGTAGCTGCTGCTAGTGTCCACACGATGGCGGCATTGTAGTAGCAGAAAGATGAAACAAACCACTTCTGTGGACGTTGGAAAAATGTTTTTATTGAGAAAGAGAACATATTAAATGATTTCAATAAAATTAAAAAGCATTCTATAAATACACTAACAACAATAAATACCATGATATACACAAGGACCCAAATGTGAAGAATGTAGTCAAAAGCTTTACTTTTCACTGTGAGGTTTCACCAATACAAACATCGAGCAGATGGAAAACAAGTACCAACAAAATATCAAGGTTCACTTTGAAAGCAAACTCAGTAAAATAAATACATAAATAAATAAATAAATAATAATCTGAAACTGTAATTTCTTTTAAATTTCTCACTTATGGACATTTCCTCAATAACTGCACTGATTTTTTCCCCCCATGTTGAGCTGACCTTTTCCTCCATAATAATCACAACAAACTGGACACTAGTCCAAGCAAAGAAAGATCAATAGATTTAGGACAGAATGAGGAAGGACTGCAGGAAAGTTAACAAGTACAAACAGCTGTTTTACATGAAAGACCTGCGGGGTGGCTGTAGCTCAGGGCCCTATTTCAGGAAGCCGGTTTAGTG